>NC_086284.1:185881895-186181895 GCF_963924245.1 Chroicocephalus ridibundus | reverse complement strand
CTGACCCTTCTACTCAAGTAAAATTTTTTTTACCCATAAGGGTACCCTATATTTGTAGTTTTATGATGGAGGCTATGGAATGGCTAGGGTATCTGCTTGCTTAGCCACTCTACATGTTGCTGATGGAATGAATGTGCTGAGCTGCCATTCATTTGGTCCAATGTTAGTCAGTAACCAGAAGATCACGTTCTTCAGGAATTCTTAAATTCTAAATATTTCCTACTTTTGTGGGGAAAACAGTATATTCTAAGGGGTTTTTTGTTTGGTTTTTTTTTGTTGTTTTTTTTTTTACAGCAATATTTAATTAAAATCTTTGAAAGGTGAAATCAAATCTTTGAGCTTGCTCCGTGGAGTTTCAAGGCTAGTTATGGCCCCCTATCCATGCTGTCAGGAGCTGGGAGTCCTGAAGCCATGAGGAGCGATGAGTGAGTGAGGAGCTTTGCAGCCCATCAGCCTTCTGCTGCTTGCTCCAGATGGGAGGGCAAGCCAGCTTGGTCTGGGGTTTGTAGGTCTCCCAGACACCTTGCTACACAGCTATTCTAATACCAGGGCCTTCAAACCCTGTGGTAGATGGGGTTTTGGCATGAAAACAGTGAAAGCTTGTGATTTCAAACACGGGGGCATGGCAGGCACATGGGGCACATTTTCCAGATTGCCCTGGAAACAGGCAAAGCCAGGCCAGCCAGCATCTGTGAGATGATTCACTGGCAGAAGCAGCTACAGATTTCCAGCCAAACTCTGCATGTAGTTCAGTGAGAGTTTTTGGGAAACATTGTTTTCAACAAATTAGCCTCTTTCATGCATCTAAGTAGTCAGAAAATTCTCCACCAGATGTAGATCAGAGGCCTCTGTGGGGTCCCACAGGCTTGTGCTTGTCATCGCTTCTGCTTGAGGTTCCCATAATACCCATGGGTGTGTGCATGTGGGAAAAGCATTCAGTGGTGGAATATCATCAATCTGTGGAAAATAAATGGTTTTATGGAAAAAAAAAAATCAGCTTCACCAAAGTGAGACTGGAAAAGGTGCAAGTGGTGGAACATTTAGAAGGCTGGGACTCCAGCATTTTGAAAATGCTGCCTTCTGCTTCATTTGTATCAGACCCAGATGGTGTGGCTAATGTTTTCCAGTTTCTATCCAAGTCAGGGGCTTAGACAGTAGCAAACTGCCTGAAGTTTAAGCTGTAAGGAGAACAAATGGTAAATCTTGTGGAGGCAGAAGCACGCTGAACACTTGGCAGGTATTCCTCTGTCTCTTCTATTATGGAATTTACCCACATTGTTTTCCAGGAAAACCATAGCTTGGGGCGAAGTCACGCCTTCCTGTTCTTGGAGCTGAAGAAGCTCAGGAGAAGAGAGCGCCTCTTAGCTGAAGCACATACCCAAATACGTGCTTGACCTCTTCTCTGGATGCAGCCAAAACCAGAGTGATGCTTATTTTGGACGTTCCACTGTGTTATGGCAGCAAACAAGGATGTTTGCAGAGTATCTGAAAATTGAGGCTTTTTTATTTATCTACATTTCTTAAAGGAGTATATATTATATTTATTTCCTCCCTCATGTATAGGAAAGTTCATATGATAACATCCTTCATACCTTAACTTCTCATGACGGTAGAGCCTATCTCACTCCCTGTCTATCACAAGGTCGAAGGTAGTGCACAATATAGGTTTCATCATCAAACTAGTTAATCACTAGGTTTGGGACATATAATATCCACACATACTTTTTAAATGCAGGGATGGGATTAGATTTATGACATTATATGATCAAAACTGTCTTTCCTGTGTGGCTGGGGACATTTCTCACAGACAGTGGAGCTTATTAGCTTGGCTCCAACAGTTAATGCTAGCTTTATTCCTTTATGAAAGCTCTGGGACAGAAGGCAATCTTTGGTCTGAAATAATTTATATATGGCTTATAACTAAGAAAAATGTCATTCTTTGCCTCTATCTAATCCAAAGCACATTTGTCTTTCTAAGTGTGTTGGTAGCAGACAAATCCCACATCAACAACCGTGGGACCTTGGCTTCAGTTTAAGTAGTAAGGAAACCTGGTTGTTTTAATTTACACAGTCTAGTAATCAACAATGTTTCGGACATTTCATGTTTCTGCAGTGAGGAATCCTGATCAAAATCTCACAGCTTTTATTCAATTAAACAATCAATTTCTGTGTAGTTAACTTCAAATTAGCTGCTTCAATACATCCACACAAAGAGGTTTCCAAACAAATCATGATTGTTCAAATGGTGAGTGCAGTGAAAACGTTGTGTAAATGGTAACCAAAGTAATTTAGCATCTTTTCTTTCTTCCACATAATTACTAAATAACTTTCTTAAATTTTAGCTTTAGCAAATGGCAGTTAATCTGAAACAAATAGCACTGAAAAAATTAAAGACATTCATGGAATAATTTGAGGCCATAAATAGACAGTGGAAATGACCATATGAACATGTATTAAAGAGTTATAAATAGCACTTCAGATTTAGTTTGCCTTCAGTATTAAATTTTTGCTCAAATCTTATTAAAAACTCTCTAAAGTAATACTTTTGACATGCTCTTTGCTTCTAGTTGTATACATTTGTAATACTAGCGAAAAATAATTAAAAAAAAAAAAAAATTCCACTGTCGATCAAGGACACAAACCTATTCACCATTGAGAGCTACTGGGAAGATTTCCCTTTGATGTGTGGTCTTTTGTTGGCTTTTATTTAGGGGGAACTATACTTGAAGAGACTTAGAAAAAATATTAAGGTTGCTGCAAGTGTTAAAAGACTGACCTATATTGGCAATGACTGTTCCCCGTCAATCAAGTTGAGGAACACAATGTTTATTCCCTCCCTAAAGGCTTGCACTCTGCTGAGAGCCCAGCAGAGATGCCTTGTTAGGTGAAGACCTCGCTTTCCGACCACAGGACGGGGGCAAGGAGGTTACAGCACATCACATATGCCATTTCTTTTTTGTGTCAGCCCAGTGGGAAAACCGACAATAACCATAAAGATGTATATATTTCAAAACTGTATTTCAAACAAGGTCAGGCAGACAACAAGCAGTAACCCTGACTAAGATTTGTGGAGTCTGAAGTACATGAGATTCTGAAGCAAAGGGCCACCCTGTAACAGCTGTAATTCCTAAAGAATATAAAAGAAAACTGTTTTCTCATCACCAGTCAAGAGGAACTAAAAAAACGTGAAACCTCAACAGGCAGAGCCTTTTGCCCTCTCTGTTGCACATAACTGATCATGGCCAGACCGCTTGGGCATGCACATTTGCGGGCTTCTAAGTATACAGACATGAGAGTGTAAATGAAAGGAGGCTGTGAGAGAATAAGCCTGAGTGGGTAAAATTAACCTGCCTGGAGACTTTGTGAAATAAAGTCACCCTTCACTTCCTCAATCTTGTCCTTGAGTTTTGTTACGCTAATTTCCTCGAGATCAGTTTTACAGCTAAGCTGTGTGAAGATTACAAAAAGTGAAGCCAGTATAGGTGAGAAAGAACACTGAATGCTCCCACTCCTTCTGCAGCAGCTTCTCTGCTCTGAGGAGATGAGGATGCCCTACTAAAGCACCCTCTGAAGCTCTCCTTTAGTGACAGAGTGTGCTGTGGAGAAGAGGTGAGTGCAATCAGAAAGACTGATGGCACTTGCTGAAGAGCCCCTTTAAAGCACCCTCCCACACACATATTCCTGGTTATATCACAGTGAATTTAGCTTGTGACTCCATATAAGTAACTAAGAATAATAGAGTCTGATTTACTGCTGTATTGCTCTAACTCTGGACTCAATTGAGTTACACAGGCATAAAATTCAATAGTGAATAAATCCATAATGTGTGCCTACCCATATAAGTCATTTCCCAAGAAAATGTAAGCATCCTCAATATGATCTCCTCTGTAAACAACAAAACCAGAAAAAATGAGTTCTGCTTATGACTATTGTTATACATCCAGAGACACATTTTAAACTGTTTCTTCCCTGCTACATGGATCCTACTATACACAATCCATCAAGTAACTCCTGCACATGGATATTGTCTCAAAAAGAGTGATTGTAGAACTATTTCCAATACTTATCTGTTTAAAGATTTCCACCCAGGATAAAGCAAACGTAACCCAGCTGCTTCTCCTGGCTGTACTCATCATACTGACTGTAAGCAGATTATGGTAATTATGATGGAAATTGCAGGAACTTGCCTTCTAATTAAAATGGAAATGGAATTTAAAAAACAAATATGTAACAAACTGTGCTTTCTCCTATAGTAAAATAAACTAAAATAAAATCTGCGCAGTGCTGCCAGATGCTATTTTGTGCTGACATCATGAGCAGGAAGGGTAGGCTCCTTCCCACTGTTTATCAGCAACGGACAGGCTGAAGAGCAACAGGCAGCTCTCCACCTGGAAGAGAGCTCAGCCAGGGAGTAATGGCTTTTACCTTTCTTTGAAATTCAGGTTGTGCGGCATTTCTATTGTAAATGTATTAATGCTGTCTGGTTGATAGGAATAGAACAGAGAGAAAGCAATTGACATTTACCCTGAAAGCATATTTTAAGCAGTTGGAACAGTATGGGAGGAACCAAGAAGACTGGAAGAAAGAGACACTGCAGTATCAGGAAGTGACATAGAAAAGAAATCAAGGAATGACCTGGAACAAACTGTGAGCTCAGAAGAATACTGGGTGTCCTGGTAAAATATGTATGATAACAGAAAGCTCACTTTTTGAGGAGACAGTGAATTCTATTACAAAGTGGTGTAAAAGTGTCCTGACAAAAATGGCAAAACAAGGGTTTCATCAACAGTTTCATCTAGGAGTTTCATTGAAAAAAAGCAAAAAAAAAAAAAAAACCACCAAAACTCAGTAGTGAACGCTACGTGTACGTGCAGCCTATATTCAATGGCCTATATTCAGGGAAAAGAAAGGAGCTTCCCCAGTCAGAAACTTTGAGGCTCACAACAGGACTGCCATCAAATATACCTGTGGAGTTCACTCTTCCAGCGTATCTCCTGTCGCTGCAGATGCCGCACTTTGCCCTTGCCTTCCTTTGTTGCTTGAAGGCACCTACGTTACTGGGCTCTGAACAAAGAGTATCTTTGTTTTATGTTTCCTGGTACAAAAGGAGCAGATACCTGGCTCTGACCCATCCGGGCGATGATCAGAGCTGCTTGACAAGTATCCAGGAGACATACTGATAAAAGGCGGAATAACCATACGCTCTCTTCATGAAAGCAGAAGAGGAAGGAAAATTGAAAAACGGGGCCTGCGAATGCTCACAAATGAGCACACCGTTGTCTCTGGGCCAGGTGTATTATCAGGCATTATACCGATTTGAACTGCCACCTGTCAGGCAACCCAAGCCTTTTCTATCTGTTCCACTAAGGAAGATATGTAAAAACTCAGAGTACACCACAACAAAACTGTCTTTCGATTCAGAATTAAACTGAGGGGCCTGTACCAGATCCATATCTGGCTTGGATTCAGAGACCTTGGTTCACACTGTGTGAGACCCTGGTTCATCCACTCACAGATCCATTTACCAGCCTTTCCCTCAAGCAAACCTTCTGTACCAGTGTGAACTCCTTTATAAGATATTACACAAAACAGGTGGCAAAGAGCTCTTGATTTTATTTGAACTATCTGAAGTGTGAATGCACTGGGGACTTTTTTTCTGACGGAATACTCTCTCTCCATGAACTCCAGATGCCTCTGAAGCCACCCTGACTTAGCCCTCCTCCTACACTTATTTTCTGCCCAACTTTGATAGGAATAAATTGGGGTAGATTACCCATCTCCTGACCAGACAGATGAGACAGGAGTTTGAACTATCTCAGTGGAAAGAGGAGCTTCTTCAGAAGTACCCTATCCTGGAGGCTAATATGGAGCACATTGTCACATGCAGAAAAGACCTCAGTTTTTGTAAAGACTGATAATTTGTGCCGGAGACACAACCGAAGAACTGATGCCTTAGGAAAATATGTGAATATTTTGAATCACTCCTTCATAAAAGGCTCGTAAAGGGTACTGTCTATCTTATTCACCAGCCAACAGCATTGCCAATTCCTCTGTCACTGAAGCCCAGAACTAGTGCTTGCAATGAAAAATTACTTTCTATCTTGAAAGCACAGTGAAGTACTGAGTGCATTCATAGATAGTCTCAATTTGTAACAAATCAAGAAAACCTTGATTGTACTAAATTGTGGTCTTTTTGGCTGACTACCATGCACCACAATTCGCCTAAGCTCACTGTGATGCAAATCAAATTATGATTTAAAACTTGCTTTTTGTGAACATATGTTACTTAGCAAAGTAAATTCAGATCCACACTGATTCCATCAACTTATCACTAGACACAAGTGTATAACTCTCTAAAGCTTGTAATTTTTAGGACAAACCATCTTGATTATATTAAATGTAACAATCCAAATTATTTAGATCCAATTATTTTATTGATAATAGCTCTGAAACTCTCTTGAATGCTTATAAAAATCAGGCTCCATTCAGAAACACCATGTTCAAGATTAAAGACCAATTGTCCAATTTAGTACTGTTTGTTTAAGGATTCCCATGTTACGTGAACAATTACTTGTTTTACCGAGGATAGGTGAAAAAATATGCTACTTTTAACTATGCTAATAATAGTCATTAGTAGCTGATTAACAGTGGACCAGTCAAAGTACTGTCATGCTACATATTTACATATTTCTCTTTTAGTCTTTTATTTGTTGCAGTCATTTTCTCTTCTTTTCCCTTTTTTTCTGAGATTCTTCTACTTTTGATGTTTCAACTTTTTACCTTATTGTTTAGGCAGGTAATCACTCAGCACAGCAGTTGATAGCTTTTACTTGCTTCCATTTGCTTATCACCCGATGCCCTTTTAAGAACCTGTATTTTATTCTGGTTTGTTGAAATATTAATTCTCTACTCCATAACTCCATGTGGATATTTTTTTCTGTCTGTTTCATTGAAATTATTTTTTACTTCTAATTTTGAAAACTGTATTTCTTATTTCATGTACTACTTGAGTGTCCGGCAGGGACATCTTTCAGTAGATCACTGTTCAAAGCCCCATCCAAACTGACCTTGAACACTTCCAGTGATAAGGCATCCACAGCTTCTCTGGGCAATCTATTCCATCATCTCAACACCTTCATCGTAAAAAGTTTATTTCTTATGTCCTAAACCTACCCTCTTTCAGTTTCAAACCACTGCCCCTTGTCTTGTCACTACGGTCCTTGGTAAAAAGCCTCTCTCCATCTTTCTTGTAAGCCCCTTTCATATATAGAGATGTTGCAATAAGGTCTCACTGGAGCCTTCTCTTCTCCAGGCTGAACAACTCCAACTCTCTCAGTCTGTCCTCATAGCAGAGGTGCTCCAGCCCTCTGATCATTTTTGTGGCCCTCCTCTGGACCTGCTCTAACAGGTCCATGTCTTTCTTGTGCTGGGGATTCCAGAACTGATGTAGTCACTCCATCACAGAAGACCAGTAGATTAGTCAGGCACTATGGTCTGCTCAAACATGATGTCTCAAACCGAATGCTTTTGTGGTGGGTTGAGCTTGTGTTTGCCAGGTGTCCACCGAGCCACTCCGTCACTCCCCCTTCTCAACAGGACAGAGGGAGAAAATACATGGGGTTGTTATACAAAAGCTTTTGTAGAGCAGCTCTTAGTTTTTTCTTTTTTACTTTTTTTTTTTTCTTATCACAAAATTATGTCAGGGTCAAAATTTTGTAGCTAGCTGCCATTGCATGGCAAGCTTCATCAACCTGAGATCACTTTATATATAATTATTTTTTAGTGTTGGATATATTATTTCAGACAGCACTTCCGATTTTGCCTGGAAGACCTAATAAAAGTCACATTATTATAACCATTAAAATAATAAATCTTAAGATTTTTCCTCAATATTTTGAACTATCTATTATTAAACAGAACATTTTTTACTGCAGTAATCCCTAGGAAATTCAGCTGTAGTCCAAAACTGAATTGTACATGATGCAGTGTGGGACATTAACAGCTTTTAGAAAAAGAAAAGGGTAAAATAAAAGTAACTATGAGGAACTTCTATTTGCACTCAGCAGGATGATAATGGACAAGGTATTTAAGTACGAATTACTGGCTATCAGAAGAACTACAACTTCAGGAGAAAGAGCAGTTAAATGCCCTTCTGGGAAATCTGGGACAACCAGACAGTTCCCCAAGGCGTGGGTCTTCCTGTGAGCCTTAAAAGCTTTCCAGAAATTTTTCCTATGGGAATTTGATGAATCTCCTGCTAATCAAAATAGGTAAATGTCTAAGTGCTGTCATACTACATGTAGCTATTCTTGTGCAGGTATCTGACACTAACAACTCTTCTACTACTCAGTACTGAGAATTTGTGAGCGTATCCTGTCAATTGCTGGCAACCTCAAGACATTCTCATGCCAATGTGGAGGCACCGCTCACCACTTCCACAACTGTGCTGCTCCTTGAGAACCAGGTGCTTTATCATGCCAGGTTTGCTCCTCCTTACTATCGGCTTTAAACTTCGTTTTCTCTAACATTAGAAGACACTGGCATATGAAGCCATAAATCTCAAGCCATGAAAGGCTGCATTGTTTATTTTAAAAATGCATTTCTTTTTCTTGGATAAAATCATGTAAAAATTAATTTAACTCTACTCCATCTCTACAAGATTCTGATTTCAGCAGTATCTCCACAGCTATCCAGAGCTGGCTGCAACTGCTGAGGATGTAACAGGGACAATTTGGGTACAACAGCAGTGAAGCTCTGGCCTCCTACCACCGGTGGCTATGAGTGGCAACGTGAATTGCGTGCGATAGGAAGATATTTGGAATGAAGAACATAAAGATAAAAACCTCATGCTGTTACTACTACTGTGACTTTTCTATGTAAAACCCTCATGCTGTTACTATTATTGTGACTTTTCTATGTATCTTTTGGCAACCAAGGAATTACTCTGCCTTCATGTTGCCTGTATTGCCATCAAATTGTGGCCTTAGATTTCTAAAGTCTATGAAAGCAATGGCTTATGGCCTGAATGCCTAAGCTCATTCACATGAAGAAGCATGTGTCCTATACCTTGTCATCTTCTCCCATGGGAGAAGCCCTCCCATGCCAAGCCCTCAGTGGAAATGAGGATGCCCACAGCGTCCTGTAGCACACAGGAAAGGAACAAGGAAAGATGACATGCAGCTGCCGTATATATGGCATCTTAAGTAAAGAAGATTGTACCTGCAAGAAATACTATTTATGGGAATGTCAAGACATGTCTGTTGAAATGCTAGTCTTCTGTGTTTTACCTTATTGCCTTAACCCCATCCCCGCTGGCACAAACACACAGCCTTGGCCTGGGTTCCTCAGCATCAGTAATATGAAAGGATTTATTTCAGCCTTGTTTCTAAAAATAGAAGTTGGAAATCCACCTGGGTTTTGGGAAATTGTTTGGTTGAGGTTTTTTTCTTTCCCCTTGGATTTTCTTTACCTTAAGACAGAAATTGCAGCAGATGAAAGCCAAGACATGAAATGTCAATGTCAAGTCCTGCATCCAAAGCAATACCAGGAGCACAGTGGGGTCTGGAAATGCCCCTCCCAGAAGTGCATTTTGGTAGGCAATTGTAAGAAAAAAACTCACTTTGGCAAATAAGCTTCTGAAGCGGCTGACTTAAATGATTGAATAGTTGTGTCTGTGTAGAGCAAACATGAAAAATTATTCTTTTTTTATTCTGCAAATCTTTCATGAGGAAATCTTAATGATGCTTTTTGCTTTTTTGTGATTTTTGAATGCTGGATCTGCAGCCATCTAATCTTGTGAATACGTGTTCCTCCCGCTGCAGTGATAATACAGTCTGTAGATACTGTTAACGTATCATTTAATTTTAATCGTTCACTCAAGGATAATTTCTGCTTTCATTAGAGTCAAAGTCTATAATTTAAATAACTAAAGTTATTGCAGCATCAGGCCCCCAATGTAGACTTTTAAAAATACATTCTTGTTTTGGCCATTGAAAAAAAAAAAAAAAAGAGTGCAAACCATCATTCAAAAATTAAGTCCCTCGTGTCTTTCCTGAAAAATCCTCACAGTCGAGCCATGTGCTTTAGCTGAGTTAGAGTCATGCATACATGAAAATACCGCACGACACAAATGCATACCATGGGGAGCCTTATGGCTTCTTTGCCTTGTCTTTATTTTTAACTTATGCCACAATGTTTAAAGAATTGTTCTAAGAAATACACATTTTTCTCTAAACCTGCTTGGAGCTGGGTCTTCACTCAGACTTCTGCGGAGCCTCCCAGCTCTCTTCTCATTCCCTTCTTATCTCAGAGAAGGCCCTAATCTTCCACACTGCCGCTTCTGTCTGAATGGGACCTGCCTCTGCTCATCGTCAAGGTGGCTCTGCAGAAAAGCTCCTCCCTTGCTGCTGCCTTCAAGGAGCAGTGTCAGCCAAAGCCGCCCTCTTTTGTGTTTGGACCAGATGAAGAAAAATTGAGTTGATTGGAACATTTTCAGAGAAATGTATTGTTGCTGGAACACACTGCTTAGCTAAAGCTTTTCATGAGGACACAATAAATTCAGCTCTTTTTTTTTTTTTGTGAGACTTCTCAGAGCAGCATTCTGCTATCAATTTTTATTTGAAAGCAGGAGAGAGAGAGAGGGAGAGGCTGGGAGGGAGAAGGAGAATAATACAAAACCCTCACCTCTTCAATCCAAAGACAGATATTTCATGAGGGCACTGGAAAGCATCTGTGTTTTGTTCTGATGTAGAAAGTACCCAGGAAATGAAATGGCATTCTGCCTGGTTCTGCCCCGTTGTGAGGAATACAACTGATAAAGAAAACAGCCAGACTCTTCTCGGGGCTTTTCTTTGGTTACTGTTAATCTCAGCACTGGTTTAATTCCGGTCCTCACCTTCGCACCCCTGCTTGTGCATCTGTCTGCAGGCCCTTGCTACAGTGTGGTTTTTCCCTTTAGAGTAAGCTAAAATTGGTCATTTAATGAAGCTCATCAATCTCTACTTTGCCTACCAGATGGAGTGCCTAAAGGCTTTGTGCTTGGCCATTACTTGTATTTCCCACTATCCAATTTATCACTCATTACTGGGAGAATTTACTCACAACTGGAACATGCTGGCTGTTTACCAGCAATGCAAATGGCGAGACCCCACTCACCGCTGTGCAGGATGCCCAGAGCAGTCCTCAGAGGACTTTTACTCTTCCATCACATGCTGCATTTTACTGTATTTTTTTTGATCCTAACAAACCAAGAGCTGAATTTTGACATTTAACTTCTGTTTCCTTTACTTTGTGCCAGTACATTTTCAGGCCCCGATTTTACATTTTCTCTACTAAAATGACAAGCCTAGATTCGTATTTACATGGATTAGCAGCCAGCAGAGCATCTGCTTTCACAGGTTTATGACATCTCCCTTTCACTATTACAATGCAGTTTTCTCAAGGCCTTCCCAAGTGACCTGCTGTACAGGCAACGGCAGATACCGTGGAAAATGCTCCTGCCAAGTGCTCCGTGTACTCCATAGAGCTGTAAAATGATGTCAAAAAAGATGAATGAGAGCTATGCTGAGTGATTTTGTGGAAGTTTTTGCCTTCTGCTCAGAAAGGT
The DNA here is from genome assembly GCF_963924245.1 of Chroicocephalus ridibundus. NCBI lineage: Eukaryota > Metazoa > Chordata > Aves > Charadriiformes > Laridae > Chroicocephalus > Chroicocephalus ridibundus. The sequence goes on along the minus strand of NC_086284.1, from coordinate 186,170,290 downwards.
CAGAGAGGAAAAGTCTAAAAATGGTATGCCTATTTTTTATCTGTCCTGTCTCCTAGTATTTTGGGACTATGTAAAAAACTTCCTAGACTTTATGTGGTAGGAGGTGATTAAATGAGCACTGAGGTAGGTAAATGAATAACGATGCTTCACCCTGGTTACAGAGAGAGGTTGTATCCCTTGAACAAATATTGACATGAAAAGAAACTCAAAGGTTTGTGTGCATCTGGATTGTATTTGTAGTCTCAGTTTCCTAAGAAAATGAGGTTGCAGTAGAATCTGTGTGTCTGGTCATCCATCTGTCTCTCAGTCCTTCCCTTGATAGTTTCTGAACAAGTTAATGAAACGTTTGCAGTCTTGTTTGAAAAGAGGATTAGGACATTAAAGGTCCTTTAAGTTTTAGTTGGAAATAAGTACCTGCATAAGGACTGAGAGAGATATCCCTGCTTCCCTGAAGGAAAGGCAGGCAGAAGTGGTGCCTTTACGCATGGTGGGCAGCAGCGTGTCCCAGCCGGTTGGTCTCTGTGGACGAAGTCCTGTGTCAACCTCAGCATAGCGGCTTCCAGCAGCATAAAAGATGTGTTTATATGCCAGCAAGGGAATGACCTGAGGTGTTTGTGCTGGGGGAGTAGGAGGTAGGAGAAATGCTGATTTCTCAGTTCTGTTCAGGCAGTTCTGGCACAGTGCCGCTTTGTGGACACCCTAAATCAGAATATGGGGCTTTTGATCTAAACAGTTGATCTAAAACACTTGCCCGTGTTTTTTCTCCCAGAGATGAAATCTAAATCACGAACTCTGAGCTTCTTTTCTAAGATTTTCCTTGACCACCTATTTCCCTAAAACAGGTACACTACTTGCCTCACAGAAGTGTAGCATGATATATTTAGTGTGTGGGTTTTAGTCTTTGTTGCCTTGAAGGCATAGAATTTGCCAGCAAATTGACCTGGTGTCACTAAGTAACTTTCGAAAGTTAATGATTACATTTAAAATAATTACACTTCAGGGCTCTACGGTGTTTCCACAGCACTGCAATGCTGCCATCGTTTTGAAACAGTCGTCCTCGGGAAACACAGCTGCTGTCTTTACATCAGCGGGATACCACATAACCAAGTGCTTGCAACAGTTTGAGGTCTGTTAACTCTTTAATTGTTGATCACTTCAGCATGGACGTTAAGGCAACAAATTTATTTGATAATTTGGGATTCCTGAGGTTTCTGCATGGCTCCTCTAGGGTTGTCAAAATATTTACCGTACCATATACAGTCTCTGACAGCACACATGCTTCAGTTACTTACTTTCAACAATAAAGAGTGCAGTGCACCCCACCAAAAAAAAACCCAACCCAAGCAGAAAATACATTATATAATTAATTTACTTGTAAATTAATTAACAGGAGAATTATTCTCCTATATATGGACTGTCACAGAGTCCTGGGTACTTGTCTTGAAGCTTCAGCAATGCCTTCTTATCCGTATGATCACCCAGAACTCAACTTCAGTAGACATTCAACAATTTCCTCTAAGTATAATTATAAGTTATATAAAATCATGTAAAGGAAATATATTTGGCAAAGAAATAGAAAAGGTGTCAGATTTGGATCTTCAATGTTTATTTTTCAAATCCTCTTGCTCTTGTGTGTTGTTACAATCCTGAACTGGCACTTGCAATGTCACTAAGGTAGATACTGCAGCAATCTGGGAGCAGTGGTACATAGTCAAACGGATATATGAAAATGTCAGTTTTGTGGCACCGCACTGCCTTTCATTTTTCAAGAATATTGGAAATGGATCTGAAAAGGGGTGTTAAAAATAAAGTATAGTCTTCACCTTTATAATCATACTGAAATAACCCTCTAAGTATTACTGCCACCCTCACTGGATCCTGTAGCAGAATGCAACTGAACTTCCCATTAAAAAAAAACCTACCAAAACCCAAACAAAACCAGATGGCACTTTGGGGTAAAAACATCAGACTTCTCTACAAGATACTTTTCCTAAAACAAGAAACTTGAAGAAAATAACACAGCGGTAACAATAAAAATGATTGATTAAAACATTTATTTAATGCCCAAGGTATTGAGAAGAAATTGTCATATTGTATAATTGCATTTTAGAAATGGTATAAATAAAAGATCAACGTGGTTCCCTTAGTAAATACATGCGCATGGGTCCATATTGAATGAAGAATATTGATCAGAGGGGAAACTGAGGGTGCTTAGTCCTTTTAAGAGGTGTATTCTCCCAGCCAGCCTCTCTGTGCATTCAAGAAGCCCACATATTGTTGTAAATACAGAAAACTCATAGTTACTGACAAGTACTTAGGAAAATCAGGCCATTAATCTCAACTACACATCTTTATCAGAGTTGAAAGAACTCCTGCTGATTTACATAAAAGTATATGAAGTTAACAAAAGGGTTAGCTTCGCCTGTGGCGTATGAATGCAGTGAACACTGACAGCTAGGATGGATAAAACTGTTGGCATGGTACTGAGTGTGGTGGAGAGACACTCAGGCTGGTTGTCTGAAGATCCTTCGTTACACCACGGTCCCTAATTTTTGTGGTATGAGAGTTGGGATGCAGTGTCGTTGGAGGTAGCCCTGTGTGCTATGTTTTCCAGTATGATTAAGTCAGGCTTTTGTGCTATCCCCAAAGCAGCTAAAATGCTCTTAGTCCCAATCTGGCTCAGGAAGTTCAGCAGCAATTTTGATCCCTCCAGAGAATGATGCAAAAAGCCAAGAGCACTCAGAGCCCCGAGGGCTGAATCCCTGCCTGCTTACAACAAACTCTTCAGAGTTTATTGAGAGCTAGCTGTGAACATCAGGTTATTACTGAGGCTGTCTGACCAGCAGCTGCATTTTAGAGTGGCAGTGCTTGAATTCACTGCTCTGGGAAACTACAAAGAGGCAAGAGGGAAACAATGGAAATCCTTTTGCAAAGGACAAGGGGTTTGCTAATTTAAGCTAATGCTATGCCATTGCCTCCTACACAGCCCATCATGGGCTGCATTCTCTCAGGAAGGGGCATAACGTTTCAGGAGTGTTTCAAGCACCCCAGACATCCCTATGTCAGAGGACAGCTGAGGTTTTCTTAACTTTTACAATGTCTTCTGGCGGTTCCCAGGGCTGGCAGACAGCTAAATGACATCTGAAGTCCCTGTCCTGGAGGGGCCATGCTGAAAGCTAGAAGATACCTCATAGTGAGCTTGTGTGGAAATCAAGGACACTGAAGTGGGTGTTTGAGAGCGAAGCATTAGTTTTGTTTTATAGCTGGGGACTGGAGTCTAATGAATTTCATAACATGTGGGGGAGACTGTGGTGACTCACACTAGGATTGTGTATTTGTGCCTAAATTACACAAACACAGTAGGATGCCCATATGGCTGAGTAGAAAGAGCTATTTAGTAACCGAATGCACAAACGAGATGTCCCTGATGGCAATCTTTACAGATTATCACACTGATCTGCTGCCTAATGTCTTGGCCAGATCTCCCCTACTGCAGCGAGACAAAAAGGGAGAAGTTACATTCATTCCTTTCTTTCTTATTTCTGCCTCCGAGATGCAGCCTTAACGAAGTTAACATTTTCTATAGGAACAGCACTGTTTTCCAGGGGCTTGTGCTATCTGCAACATGTCCCCTGGCCAGTGATGTGTCTTTCACTTCTTACAGTGTGTGAGGCTGGGACCAGAAGGTGTGCAGTGGGCTAACTTTGGGAGGGAAATCAGTGCTGGGGACTTGTGAAACTTCCAGGTCTTGGGAAAAGGTGGTCTGATGAACGTTGAGCTGGATCCCTTGCACACTTCAGTATTCTAGTCTGATTTGTGGTGCATGCAAAGCATTAAATACTAATGGTTATCAACATAATGAACACAAGACTATTGTTAGGACCATTACACCTGATGCTTGAGGGCATTACCTCCTCACCTTCCTGTCTCATGCACTGCTGAACATCAGTGTTTACATAGCACTAAGGTATCATATTTATGTTGCACGTGGTTAGTCATTTATTTTAATGATCTGTTTGTTTTTTAGAAAGTCTGTTTAAAGTACATTACCCTTTACTTTTGCCATTAAAAAAATAATATTGAACTCAGTGTAAAAGTATCATGAGAATTTCAGGCTCCAAATAGTTCACCTTTCTTTTACAAATGAGTAAGCTTCATCTAGTGAGTCTGCCCACATGCTGATGTTTACAGATTTAAGTGCATATCCACATGTAGATTTTGTACCTTTGCTTCAGTGTAAGCCATTTTTTTAATATAGAAATATAAATTCATCTCTGACTTTGATCTTCACTTTCTTACAAAACACTTTGTATTGGCTTATTTTTTTTCCCCCAATCAAGCTAGAATTTCAAAGGGAATTTTCTTTCATTGTGTTGATAACTGGGGACTGGGGAGAGATCTGCTTACAGGGTTATTTTGGTGTTGCCACTCTGTAGTAAATGAATGCCCAGGATTCAACTACCATAGTAGCCTTAGCACATACCAGCTGTTGGGTACAGCCCAACAGGGAAAGTACAGCCCTTTCAGCTTATTGAAGGTGACACAATAAATCAATTATTTTCTGGTGAAAATATAATCTTTTACCTGATGGGGCGGATTTCTGCCCTGAATGGTAGGACTGATAGTAAAGCACACTCAGAAAAGACTTTGAAAACTAAAGAATGTACTTGTACTTTCTGACTTTACAACTACAAAACTGCTTGTAAAATGGGATTTTTCCAGATTTCACATAGCTTGGACTACAGCAACATTCACCACATCACTTCCCCAACTCCTCTGAAGCCACTGCAGCAAATGCTTATGTGGAAAAGTGTCCTTGAAGGCAATTTAACAGCTGGAAACATAGAGGAAGAACCAGTCCCTTGTGAGCAATAAGCTCTCAGCAAAGAGAATTTAAAGCAATTTGCCAGTTCCTCAGTGGTTCAGCTATGAGCATGTTCTGGGGGAGTAATGGGATAGTTATATTTGTATTATCTAAATGACACACATAATGCCAGAGAAAATAGCTGCTGCAGCTGCAGGGAGCCTTGCTGGTCACTTCATGCTGCCACTCAGCTCTCCCTGTGGGGCACAACAGCCATCAAGGGCTGGGCTTTCTCCTTGGGGACAGGGCAGCCCTGCACTGCCTCTCCCTATGGAAACTTATCAGCTCCCAAATCAGCACAAGACATTTACTGTATAAGGTGAGGAGTCCGAAATCATTTTACCTGTTAATCTGGGCTCCATTTTACTTTTCTTGAAAAAGCCTGTTAAATTTTGCTGAGTAACATTCCCTCTTCAATTTTTTTCTAGGCGTGTTTGTAACCCGGTCATTGATCTAGTAATTTCCAACTGGCAAAATGCTTTTTGTTGTTGCTGTTTTGGACTAGAAGAACTTGCATTTTCTGTTAATGAAGTATTTTTATTTTCATAAATAATAGGCTTCTATTTTTAAAGACTGAACATCGAACCACTTCCAGGTAGCTATAAGCCTGTGTTTGAATTCCCTATACACAAATAAAGTGTTGAGTTTGGTGGTACAACACAGAGAAGGAGTTTAGTTGCCAAAATTAGGAGCATGGCAGAATGATAATGTAAGAAGTCTTGCTAGACATGGTATTTTTCTGTTGAATGTGAATAGCCACTGATAAAGTAACTTGACTAACCCAGCAAGTCTTGCTAGACATGATATTTTTCTGTTGAATGTGAATAGTCACTGATAAAGTAACTTGACTAACCCAGCAATTAGTGAAGTCTTTCAGAGTTGCCTTGTCTTGACGGGGAAAGCTCTCTACACCACACCCACACCCTGGTTAATTGCTGTCTGTGACAGAAGTTGTCCGTGCTACTCCAAAGGGGTTGCATTGCTGGCATGAAGCCTTAGACACTAGAAATCGTTATAGCTGTGCTCCTCTCCTTGGAACAACTCCAACTGATGTCATTTGAAGATCTGGCATAGAATGATTCTGGTTTGTGTATCATCTGTGGTTCATAAAATCTGAATAAAGGAACAGGTCTAAAAGAAAGACATCATGCTCTGCAGTAGAATTTGCAATATTTTCTGAGTTGATTGAGTTTCAGGCAGGACAATGACAAGACCTGTGCCAAATTAAGGGAAGGACCAAAGAGAGTAGTGCCACCGAAGCCACTTCACTGAGAGGATTTACTGCCTGACTTGGTCTTCTGGTTAAGTGAAGCGGCAATGCCAGGTTGTCACCTGATTTATGTCAACAAGGAAACCACATGCTAGCAGCCAGATTACCTTTTTTACCTAGAACATGGATAAAAAGAGGTCACACTGCTACTTATTTATTCTCTTTCTGATGTACTGGGGACATTTGTCTGAGAAGCAAGAAAACGGTTCAGTCCTAATGGGGAGGAGAAAAGAAAAGTGATGAACCTATAGATCCCACCCAGAGCTGAAGCTGGGGGTCCTTGCAGTGCTCTGCCACGAGGCACCTTCTGCCCCTCTGTGCAAAGCTTGCTCGGTGTAAACAGGAACAGAAGTTCTGGGAGAATGGGAAAGAGAAGGACCAGGGGATTTGTGAGTTTTATGTTAGGTTTTATTGGGAAAACCACAGAAGGACCAGCGAGGGAAGGAGCCATTCTTGTTTGAGACCCCATTTGCCAAGGTCCAAAATGCTTCTGCTGAGACCTCCTCTCTGGTTTTGGGGTCCTCTGCATCCCTGTCTGTGGAGCAGTGCAGCTGCAACAAAGAGCATTAGAAAGGTCTCCCTCTGTCTAATGTGTCACTGGGTGGATTAGGACAGTCTCCTGCAAACTGACTGGTGGCAAAGGACCCAAGACCCACTTTGTGTCTGGGCCCATTAAACATAATCCCTCACCTGCTGTTTCCTTTAAACAATGGTGAGCAGGACTGCTGAATCCTATACTTCAGCATCAGCACTCGGAATCCACCAAATAATTTGGGACGTTCCAGGGATGTAACTCTGAGAATCACCTTGTTCGTGAACCACAAATCTTTAAGCAGGAGATAGGTTTCATCACCCTAAGCAACAGATTCTTTTGGCATGTGGAAATGCAGTTTTACAGACAGAAAGCAGTTTTCATTGACAAATGCACATACATGTATTGATTCAAGCACCTGAAAGAGCGAAGTGGAGATTTTCTAGTTTGCTTTTCTGAATTTAGAAATCTATCTGGAGATCAGGAACATAAGTAATATTTTGGATTCTGTAAGGTGTCTTTGGGTTCTTTTTTAAAAAAAAAAGATCTAAAAAGGTTATCAACTTGTGGTGAATCACTTTTGCTCCTCAATTCTCAAGCTGACGCAAGATGAACAAGGAGTTGACAGCTTTCCGTTATCAATAAATAAGCATTATATGTATTATTGTTTGATGTAAATGCAAATAGAAAGGAAATTGGTTATTACAAAAACACTAGGAAACACAGAGGTACAGACAATCTGAGATGGGTTTCTGGCATCAGCAATTTCAGGATTTAAAATTATGGCCAAACAGGTAACAGCTCAGAGAATAATTCACAGTACAGAGTGTACTTTGTGTAGTACAGTCATTTCTTACTTGCTTCTGAGATCTTAATAGCTAGAACAAGGTAAGAAATGATACTGCCGTTCATTTGAGGTACTTTTATTAAGGGACAGGCATGTGAAAGATAGCTTTTAAAAACTCTGTATTAAAAATAGTCAAGGGCATTTTTTAATAACGTATCTTTTATGATTATAAGCAGAAACCATAACGACGTGACAGAAATATCTTGGTTTTGATTAGATAATGGTAACAAATTCGTATTTAATTTGGCAGGTACTTTAGACACCCAAAGCCTTTTTCTGGGAACAAAAATGTCTTTTTTTTATAGTTTTGTACTAATTTTAGGGTTTTAAAGGTAACAAAGTACTTTAAGAATAAACATTCATTGTTACTAAGCAGCAGCTGAGAAAAAATAATTGGTGTCGAAGTTGCGTGCTTTGCTTTGCTGGTTTGCGTTGGTGTGATGCGGCTTGAAATAAAAGTCATATATTTGTTGGAAAGGGACAAATGTGAAGGGCAAAAAAATATTTTAGGCACCATGCTTAAAAACTTTTACCCTATAAGAAAGACTTCTGCATGCAGGTGATACTTCAATGACTGCATGTTCTTCTTTATACTCACAACTTGTTTAGCAGTCATATAGAAATGGTTACGTTTAGACCTGTCACCATTGTTGAAATTTCAGTTGATATTTTAGCATTCAATAATTTGAATAGCAAATCTTGTCACATATTTTACAAGTTATGAAAAAGGGTATTATTAGCAGAACATGGTGGTATAAGTCTGAAGAATGAATTCAGCAATTCTGTTTCACCAGGATTTATGAAGTTGTGGCTTATAAAGCTACAAATGAAATAAAAATGCAAAAATAATAACCACAAAAGTCCTAGTATGTTCCAATGAACAAATGAGATGAAGCTAAACTCTAGATTGTAGACAGCCAAGCTATCTTGCTTTCATGGTTACTTTATGGTTTTGGAATTATTTTCCGTGACAGTTAAGCAATGAAAAATCAGGGTCATATAAAATTAAAGCACTTTTGGTATTATCATAAAACAGTATTTTTGGAAACACTCATGAATTCCCTGGCACAGAGGAGAGCTGCCCTCATTTCTTATACGATCCTAGAATACAGAAAAAAGTGATGAAAATGGAATAAAAGAACAACTGCACAGGAAAGGTCCTGCTAAAGGAAAATGTTTGTATTCCCTGTAAACATTGGGATATATATTACATACAGAGATTAAAAATAAATCATAATTAATATAGAAGCAAAGATAACTTCTCTTAAAACATACAGCTAAAGAACAAACCAGAATAAAGTAAAATGGTACTGAAGAGGAAAACACAAAGAAAGAAAACATTCTGTCTTTTTATTTATTTCCTCCTTCTCTTGTGGATATATACTGTAGATCCTTTACACTTCTCTCTTAGTTTCTCAGCTTCCTGGTGTTCAAGCTGAATGTGGAAACAGAGATAGAAAGCTGTATTTCAGCTTTCCATCAAGAGCCTGACAGAGCACGTGTTTGTCATTTAAATATCTCCAATACGTGCTGCCGGTGGGAAGAAATTAATCTTTTAGATAGCATTGTGCAGCTCAGCTAGGCACTGGAGGGAGAGGCAAGGACTACACTTGGAAGTTTATTATTTATATAGCACCACAGGTACACATGGTCTTATGCACTAAATCATCAGCTCTGGCCAAATGTGTGTCTTGCTTCAAAGGGCTGCTACGGCTGTGCACATCTCCAAAAAACAGCTGGTTCAGGGAAGGAAAAATTCATCGCTGCCCAGAGCTGGGCAGGAGATCTCCTTTCGGGGTGATAGACAAGGCAGGATGGAGGGCACAGGAGGTGCTGATTGGTGAAATATGCCCAAACACAAACCCCTGCTGCTGCTTTTAAGGTATGGGATTACACATCTCTGATGAAATCTGGAGGAAGCTTGAAAGGGAGAGGATTTCTACCTGCATCAAATTGCCCCCTCTATCTATTGCTAGCTTGGTATTCACTTAAACCATGACAGCAACCCAGCTTGAAGTATAGGTTACAAATATTCATCTACAGTGAGGTAAGGGAGCAGCTAAGAGACAAATAACGAATTAGCCATGCTGTGGCCTTCTGAATAGCAAGGGAAAGGTAAATGTGGCTGTGCTCAAGGGAGTAGCTGGGCTACCCATATGCTTCCAGCAGATCCCCAACCTCTGTGAGTGGTGATACTTCTTGATCCTTCATTCTTTGCACAGGTTCTCCTTATGTAGCAGATAGTGATGTGACATAGGTGTGACTTCTTGCAAGTGAACTTGGAGAATGTGTCCTCCATCTGCAAATTTTCACTAGGCCAAATGATACTAAGTGATGATGGGTGTAAGTAGGTGGACATAACTGGTGAAGATTTAGTGGTAGATATCACCATATTAGGATGAAGTGTGCAGGTCTATACTGTTTAGCTGTGCTGTACTCCACCTGTAATCATTCAAGTCAATCTTTCAAGTTAGTAATTTAGAATAGTCAGTAACATCTGAAGCCAGGAATATCTGACTGTTAAACCTGACTCGGTGACTGATTTTCTGTGATGTACCTGGAAAATCACTAACGGATGGCTTTTAAAAACTGCTTAGCTGCCTAAAATCCTCAAAAGTCTGACTGCATGGTATTGAATTTGTCAAAGTGTCTGGTTTCTTCCAAATGCTGGAAGTGACTGAAATAGGCCAGTGTGCTGCAGTATGCTGCATGGGTGTTCCTCAGACCATGGTAAGAGAACAAATGGATTGTCTAACAGGAACTATAAGTTCTTTATATTTCTTCCATCATTTAAAGTCATAGTATAGGTGTGTGCACCTGATTTTAGATGGGTTGATGACCAACGCCTCCATTGGATTCAGGGAGGACCCCAGATTCTTGTAGCTTTTGAAACAGGCTTGAGCTATTGCATGTCAGGCAAGACAACTCAGCCACTCTGAAAACAGATTTTTACAGCTTTTTTCTCCTCCATAAATAAGCATATCTCAGTTATCTCACGAAAATGCTGCAGGGATTAGTTATCTACTGCACAGAAAGCACTTCGAAAACCTCATACACATCTCAATATTAGTATTGGAAGTGTTCTGTATATCTGCAATATCTGTAACCTGCGACAATTTAGCAAGGCAATGACAAACCTCTCCATCTCTCCATTATTTACCATCCTGAGCATCACTCGCTGCTCCATGCTCGGTAGCTGTGGTAGCTTCTGTGCTGCTCATAGGTGTTACACCAGCTTCCCCTGTGCTAAATGACGAATTTTTCTTGACTTCCACCGTACTTACTTACAAAGTTATAGTTATACTTAGTTATAAAGTTACTTCCATTTTCTGCAGTTACTGTTACTGTAACAACTCTGTTTTCAAGTTTCATAAAGTAATTTGTTTGGGACTAATTCAAAGACTCTTAAATTATCAGTCCCTGTATGAAGCTCAATTTTCATTTCCTTTTCTGCTTTCCAAAAAAAAGCAGAAAGTATATCATTATTTTCCTTCAAATATACCTTTGAAAAGTCAAGCAGCTTGAGATCTCTGTAGCATTGTAGCATAGTGTGGGCAAATGAGCAAGCATCTAGTTTCTCTCTCAATGAAGAAAATATTTTTGCAACAGTCAGGTTTTACAGATGAAATGTAATTAGAGACTTGGTATCCATTGTATAGTGCAGAAAGCTGTCATTACTTGAATATTTACAGTTCTGTAAATGAGTTCCAAAACTCTGCTGGAAAACAGAGTATAGTAAGTGTATCATCCTGTTACGCGCATTTAAGAAGACAATTACTTTGACTCCATAGCAAGTCCTTAATAATGTTCACAGCAGAATTAAAAGGAGGGCAGATAGAAGCAGTGTACAGGTAGGGATCTTGGCCTTGTATCCTTTACTGGTGCTTCACCTTTCCGATATGATCTACGACACTCCACATGATCAAGTCGTTGCCAGCTCCTTCTGTGGTTCAGTTATTTCTTTATGTCCAAAACAGCAGCATGGCTATATTCTGCTACGTTAACACAATGGTAATTTGCAACTTTTTGTGGTCAGTGGAACGATTTCCATATTTTTTATTATGGAAATGAGGCTAGGGTCAGTAACGACAATTTGCCAGTAACCTGTATTTTAATAATAGTTTTAAATTTGCCAGCTATTAGGAAAGCATCATAAAAACTTGAAGTTCAGAAGGAGTTAGAATGAAAGAATTATAGAATCATTTAGGTTGGAAAAGACCTTTAAGATCATCGAGTCCAACCACTTACCTAACATTGCCAAGTCCACCACTAAACCATGTCCCTCAGCACCACATCTACATGTCTTTTAAATACTTCCAGGGATGGTGATGCCACCACTTCCCTGGGCAGCCTGTTCCAATGCTTGACAACCTTTTCGGTGAGAAAGTTTTCCTAATATCCAAATGGATGTGAGTTGAAGAATATTTGAAGCTCGAGTAGCATCTCTTGCTTAAACCAGAAGGAAGACACACTGATTAGCACTACCATGGCTTTGTGCAAAGCCCCACTCCCAGCTCCTGTTGCATTGCTGGTAGAGGGGGTAGCTGTTGCCCGAGTAGAGAGAATGTATAGCCATCAAGCTGCTCTCCAAGCTCCTATAGGAAATAGCATTTTGCCTTTGTTCAGGAGAGTAGCACACTTTGAGTTGCTGCAGGAGTGCTAATTTGGATGTCAGGGTATGTTTCTCCTTCACCACAGACTGAATGGGTACACCACAAAGACTCCTGAATAAATGCCAACAAGGCAAGTATACTCTATAAGGGGTCTGTTTATCTGTTTGAACTTGGTTTTAGCCATGTACTTGCATTCCAGAAGTAATGAAGTAAGGAAAGTAAAATCCTCACAGTATCAAAGAGTAAAGACACATGTCACATTTTGGATTTTTGAAAAGGAACTATGGCATTTGTAAGACCATATTCCCAAAAGTGGATTTGTTACTCGGGGGTCTACTACCACATGTGGAAGTGGCCATGAGAGACTGCAGCCTTAATGGCAAACCAGAGATCAGAGAATGATGCATGAAGGGCAGCAAATCAACTTCTGGTCCAGGATTAGTTCAGTATTACTAGAAGAGAGCCCTGACACTATCTGTCTTCCAACTGCCAAGAGCACATTTACTCTTCTGGGATGGAATTTCCAAGCTGCACAAATATGCTCATCAAAGGCTGGGGCAAAATTGTTTGCCATCCCAATCAATCTGAAATCAGTTAGATTTGTTTTTGTAAAGTGAAGCTGCTCATTATCATTTCCACTGGCGGAGACTGACAATGTGTGACAGTTTGTTGTGATTAAGAGATACAATTTGGAGAGAAACCAAGGCTGTAAATTATTTCAAGTCAGCACTAGAAATCCAAAAAAGCCTTTAAGCAATTGTCAAGAAATAACATTGGAGAGTCTCAAACTTTCTCCTGTATTTCAGCCTCCGGAGGGCAAATCACTGTTTACATTTCTAGAGGAGAACACAAAGTTGGGCTCTCTGCTACTGTGCTGAAGATTTATGCTAAATTTATTTATTTAGAGTTTACATTTTGGTAGTAGCACAGGTTGCTCATTTGCCTTCGTTTTCCTTAAAGTTGTCCTTTGAAGACAAATATCAGCAAGATCTAATATTTTGTGTTGTAAAAGCAAGGTTTCCAAGGCTCCCATGTTCTGCCAAATATGCGATAGAAAGGACTGAGAAAATTTTGTACGTGAACTTGAGAGTGCAGAGCTGTGTTGTCTTGACACTGTGTGTCAGGATCATACCAATTTACAAAACCAAATTATATGATACTATACTAATACCTTATTTAAAATAGTGTCTATTGGCTGTTTGTGATCAAGCACATGAGTTTTCCTGTTGTGTGTCATACAATATCTACTATTTTATAAGAATTTTTATTCACACACTAATGTTTTTAATGTAATTAATATTTTGCTTTTCTTCATCTACCTGTTTCTTCAGGTGAAATGGTGGAAACCATCCTTTTTACTGTTTCCTGAAGGTAAAAGACAGTTTAAATCTTTGATCCTGTCTTCAGAGCTCTCCATTGCTAGCTGACCTTCCATTTCACTGAAATAATGTCAGTCTTCTGTGTCTTTGACTTCATGAATTTGTAATTCAGACCTGGAAGAGCTCAGAAGTGCATTATACCTCAGAGCTCTCAGTCATTTGGGTTGACATAAGAGACAAAGCTGGGTGCAGTCCCAAGACTCAATTTTAAGCACATCAGAGTGGGTTTTTTTTTATGTGATGTAATGCTAAATTTCCTCTATTTCCCCTCTGTCTTTCTGGCAAGTTATGTCAGGCCCCTTTAGGAAGGTTTCCAGGCAGTCTTGTCTGCTTGATGTTGGCTATGTGTCATCATTACAGTGTGAATAGGCTACTTAGGGCAGCCAGTTTTGGCAAGGAAAACCTGGTTTCATCCACATTGGCATAAAAATATATTTAAATGAAAGCTAAAGCTAGCAGAATTCAAGATGGGATTCTCCTTGACATTCAGCTGTTTGCCGTAAACTGGATCCTGAATTAACTCCTGAGGGTAATAAGCATGATTGAGTTTAGACCCAAAGCCATTGATCCTAAGGATTTTATGGTAATCATTTGTTCATGGTGGTGCTAATAATGCTTCTGTCTGTTGAATCAGAACCTGTGAAATGAATTGATGGGTTTGAACCCAGGTCCTTCAGGAGTGTTTGCATTAACTCTCAGACTCTTTGTTCAGCCCTCAATATTAAAAACTATATTAAACTGAGAAATGGTGTGAAGAAAAGCAGATGGAAACACTTTAGATAGATAGAAAAACCTATATTTTTGAACGGACGTGCCATTACGATTTTGGAATAAACTACTTAGGATCCTGCAGCTGAATCGTGATCCCTGAAGAGTTTCAAAGATAGCTGATGTCTTCAATCCCCAATTTATCCCACCTAATTAATGCCACTCCATTTAACTAAGGCGGGAACTTAATCATCCTAGGTTTTCTGCAAAGTCAATGGAGAGAGGCAGAGATTTTCTGAAGGTGATTCAACCTACCTAAACAGAACTTTGTAAATCCAGAGGACAAGGTCTTTGTGAAATAGAAGCTTTTAGCTATAATGTAAAATTATTATACCATTAAAAATAGCTCACACTACTGGTGATTTGATACAAGAACAGAAGGTCACCTTAGTATTCTGTTAAGACACCTGGTTTTATATTTTCAAATCAGTCAATGGGTGCTCCACTCAAGTATGTATTAAAGACATCATTCCACATTAATTTAAGAGCAGATGTTCAGAGGTGTTTAAATGGCTCATCCCTGTTGAAATCAATAACTTCTGAAGTTCTGGACCTTTGTGATTAACAAGTTCTATAAAAATCAACCTTTATTTGATGGCCTATTACAAGTTATGCTCATATAGGATATTGTATGAATAATAAAATTCTTAGTCATATCATTTGTATCCTTCCTCTGTGACCATAAATCAAATATAATCAGCACAAACATGTTTCTTACCCTTCCACATCCTATTAGAGAAATGGTTATTGCTCTGAATGATGCCAGCTGGACAGTCAAGTTATCATCATACAATACATTTCACCTTGAGAAGGCTTTTGTGAACGCCTCAGCAGGTCATTAGGATGTAGGCAGACTACTATATTCAGTTCCAGCTAGACGGTCTGTATGGCATCTCTTTGATTTTGGGTTGCTTTACTCAGCATCAGCATAATTTCTTTATTTTTTGATTAATCTCCCCACTTTTCTGGTTGAAGAGATCATCAGCAAACCCTGTGCCTCAGCTGCCTTAGACTTGAACATATTAAGAAAGAAGTGACACTGGGAATTTGCCAGTGTGTAGAGCTTTTCTGTTAAGAAGTTTAATGGAAAAGGAGAAAGAACGTTTGTAATCTGGAGATACAGCTGCTTGCCATATACTTCCTTATAAGGCAAAACCAGCTCTCGTCATGCCTATTTACAAGCAAAAGAACAAGAAAAAGAAAAAAAGCAAGAAGAAAATTCATCCTAATGAATCAAATAACTAGGTCTCTCATGTCTTTTCTGTACAAGGTTAATAACACTCCTCAAGAAGCAAATCACTCTACAAAAGTGGTGTTTTACTGGTACAGTGCATAGCTTTATTTTCAAGCTTCAGAGCTGTCTTGGTCATATCATTCCTTTAAATTGCCTTACTCATGTCTTTGGTTTACCTCAAAGCCACTACAACAAAACTCTTGAGCTGCAGTTGGTATAGATGTAAAGAAGAGCAGAAAGAACATTATTTTTTTTCATTTTACCATTTTACCAGTCTCAGAATTTTCCAAAAAAATCCTGAGAATGGACAAGATTTGTTCATTTTTGTTCAAAAGTTTAAAAAGGGCTACAAAATGCTGCAAAATGAGGAGGAGTGGCATGGAGACAGCTGCACCAGTTCTCTAGCTCTGTCTGCACAACTTTCCTTTAAGCTTCTGTTCCTTTTTCTCCATCATAACTCATAAGTCTCTGTCTCCTCCTCTCCTTGGAAGGATACATGGGGGACAGCATCTGTCGTTTGTCTCAGTGGCCAGTCTGGCCCAAGCCATGACAGTGTCCTGCAAGATTCTTAGACAAGAAGGCATCCTACTAATTCTAGACTTAAACTTGGAGTTATTCAAATGTCTACCAAAAGTCCAGTCTCCCTTTCAATCATTTATTCAACTCTAATTTAGTGGTTCTTACATATTCATTATGTGTTGTGTACACATATATGTGTATATGTGTACACACAAATATGTATTGTGGTCATAGTGGTTGTTCCAAACAGATATTAAGAACTGCCTTTATTATACCAGTTCTACACTCATGCAAGCAATGCCTATATACTGTATTTCCTTTGCACACTCTGCCCCTGTCACAGAATCACAGAATCACGGAATGGTTCAGGTTGGAAGGGACCTTAAAGATCATCTAGTTCCAACCCCCCTGCCATGGGCAGGGACACCTCCCACTAGACCAGGCTGCTCAAAGCCCCATCCAGCCTGGCCTTGAACACTTCCAGGGATGGGGCATCCACAGCTTCTCTGGGCAACCTGTTCCAGTGCCTCACCACCCTCACAGTAAAGAATTTATTCCTGATATCTAATCTAAATCTACCATCTTTCAGTTTGAGGCCATTACCCCGTGTCCTATTATTACAGTCCCTGATAAAAAGTCCCTCCCCATACCTCCTGTAGGCCCCCTTTAGGTACTGGAAGGCTGTCCATGAACGATGGCTATTTGAGAAACAACTTTAGGAGGAAATAATTTTATTTTTGTTTTATTGATTTGTGTGTCTTTCCACAAGATTAATTTCCTATTAGGTCATGGGATGCTTATACGTTATTCATATTCCTAGACCCATCAGTAAATCTACACCCCACAGTGACTGTATACCTCATTTTGCCTTGGCTGAGTTGTTAACCTACAGTCCTGTCATATATTCTGCAGCTTCACCAACTTAATCAAAGGCAGCTTGACTACTTAGTAGGAACTGTTGTAAATGTGTCTCATCCAGAAATCACTTCCCGTGACAACAGAAAATGTCTGAACTGTAATATCAAAATTTAGTGAAGATGAATAATTTAGTCTGCATCTGTTTTGATTGCAAAAGCTGTCTTCGCTTTTCAGAAGTCTTCTGTAAAGGAGCTTTGTGTTTTGTAAAATTGTAACCTAAATACACTCTCAGAATGTGAAAATAGTATGTCGCGTATGCATTCTTTTTTATTTTTTTGTATGCTCTAGCCTTTCTGCAGCCATATTGTATTAAAAAGTGACCTTATGTAAAAGAAGTAAATGTAATTAGCAATTCAAATCCCCTGTGTGTTATCCAAGTGGTAAAAAATGGCCTCAGAATATTTAGGATTCAAACTTAACATTTTCTGTGGAAACAGAAGCAGTTTTTCTTTACTCTTTTAGCTTTCATATAAGGTTTCAGCAGTTCATGCTATTTGTAGTGATTAATATTCTAAATGAGAGCAGCTAATTTATCTGTTAAAGTAATCCCTTGTGGGGATATTAATGCATAAATGAGGCTGTAGGGTGTAGGTTTTACCATTTTGTTTACATTTTGATTTAACACCTTCCCAAGAAACGTAGAGAACTGGACACGTGGTGAGTCCTTGTTGGAGTAGAAAACTGCAACCCTTTGAATGTCTTCTGTTTCAAAACAGAATGAAAAGTTAGTTTTTAAAACTACTCATATCAGAATACTGATACACATACAAAATATCAATTTCACAGTTGAAAAGCTGTTGCAACTTTTAGATTATTTTCTAATATGAAATATGTTATTTTCATTAGAATTTCTTCAACAAAATAACTTTTTTCTTCCTGACTCACATTCATAAGACCTTATCCTACTCCTGACTGAATATAATGTTTAAATAATATTCACATGGAGTAAAAGTCATGTTCTACTTCAAAAGAAAAGATGAGTAAGATTGAAGACTGAAATGAGTTAATATAAAAGCTAAATATTTTCAGGGAAGTTGCAATAATTCTCATACACAGCGTGTGATTTTTTTAATTTTTTTTCCCTTTCTTCTGGAGACCTACCACATAAAATGAAGATCAAAAAAGTGCTTGTTTTTTTATAAAAGAAAATGACTTCTCACAAAACACACTAGTAAGGCTGAGATGAACATAAACTGCCAGCTTCAGAAGCAAACTTAATTTAGCTAATTAGAGCTCCTCATTTTATCCCCAGAAGTGCCTGTAATATGCATATACAGAACCACATATGGATAAATGCATTTAAGTCTAACAGAGGCTGGAGACACAGCCACCTGCCTTAGATCATGGCCCCTTTGGTCATCTCTCTCTCTCCCTCATCAGGCAAAGTCTTTTTAAGCTGAGATTTGACCTAATATGTTCAGCAACAGTTCTATGCTGTCAGTGGTTATATTCACATCGTCCTCAGCGTGATAAGGTTTAACCCAAGAAAATGGAACGAGAATCCTGTGGAAAAAAAAGAAAAATCAAGTGAATACAGCAATTGTTTCTTTACAGCATATTCTATAAACAGAGGGTTTGTGTTGTAGAAAATCAGATTGCTTCCCACAACAGCAACTCTTAACAGAAATCTGAATGGATCCTCGGTCTGTATTTTGTCATTGTAAAGGCTGTATCCTGTATCAAGAGGTTTCCTCTCATTTGTGCCGAGTGCTGAGGTACGCAGGATTTGAAGTACTGTCTGTATGATACTAATAAGATCCTTAGATATGAGGGGGTTTCCACGTACTCCTTGCCAGGAAATGTATTTCAGCGGACCCAGGTATCACACCTACCAAGAGGACACTTACAAAAGTAAGTTCAGGTGGACTCCTCTTCATTGTCTCACAAATGCAACCATAACAGGAATACACATGTATTTACAAACTTTTATCACTTAACATAAAAAAATTACTCAATCTTAAGCCATGAAAAAATGTGAAACACTGAGCAAGGTAAAGTCTGTATGTCTATATAGACTGTCTATATGAACGAGCCACACAGCATTGGAGGAGCAGAGATGCTGGGGAGACAGCTGGGGCTGTACCTCTGGGGACCCCTTGCAGGGTCACAGGGCTTCTCCTTCAGGCTGGCCCCTCTCTGGCCCCATGTACCGCTCCCATCAGCAGCCAGAGCACAGCGGGTGATGACTCCTGGTGCATATCTACCCATCTTATCCAGGAGTTGTCCCACTCCTGCGCTGTCAGAGCATCCTGCATTGTGAAACCAAGGACTGTAAGAGGGGACAAGTGGAGGGTCCCCTGAAAACCAATTTCTAACGCTGCTGTAAACACTCCCAAAGTCTACCACAGCAATAGATGGGGCTTGCTTACCAAACTAGCAGGCAGAAACATTACATGGAAAATGTGATACTTTTGCTATGAGCCTTTTTGTACCAAACGGTAACCACAATATTTCAGTTCAAAAGAGATCTTCATTTTTACTCTGGCTATAGCACTGCTTAAGCAGCTTTAACTTGAGTTGACAACCCTGTTTTAAATTGCTGTATGTGTTTGTACCAACCCTTTGAATACATTATATCAGTTTCCTGGTATCTTGGCACAGGGGAGGAGGCTTCCAGGGATTCTACCTGCTTAACTCCAAGCAGAGCAAATTATTTCCTCTTACAGAGCTTAACAGAAAAAATAAACTATAGTTTCAAGAAGTTGCAGGAGTCAAATTTAATAATTATTTCCAAATTCCAGAACTTTTCAAGAGTTTTTTCATGTCCTGTCTTGGAGTTATTCCTTTCTTTAAAAGGTAAAGTGCCACAATCTGACCAATGCTGTCTCTGCTAGGGATGAATAAACAGGAATGACAATTAGTTTCTTGCAAAATGCAGAATCTTTAAAATGTGCTTTATCTTCTCTTTGGTTTGCTGGAATATTTTCTGGTGCACGCCAACATGATTCTGATCAGATTACCAAAGAAGTCAAGTCCTACTCATTTCAGTGGGAAAAGTTTCAGTTTTGTTTTTGAGTACTTAGGAAAGAAATAAAATCTCCCTTCTTGATAAAAAGCCTTAGGGATTCCCTCCCTGCTTACCTCTCTCTCTCCATTTCTGCCTTTCTTCCTGAGCTAGGCAGATTTCCTGTAGTCCACATCTTCCCTTCAAACACACAGTGCATCATATCTAATAAGGGAGGAGGATCTTTTTATAGAATTCAGTATTTGTAGGGTTCTAGTTATAAATCCTGTAGATATCCTACTAAATTATACAGTTCGATCCTTTTTCTTATTCACTTTACTAACATTCTGACTTTTAACTACAGTATTCTTCACACTAACCACAAGATGCCTGAAAAAAGAATAGTGAAGTCTAAGAAATGTTTAATGATAACCAGACACAGAGAACATTGCAGTAAGTAGTTACAGAAGGAATTTCTGAATTTTAAAAGCAGCTTTTTCACTTTTGGAGCAGGTTTTAGTTTTTCAGAAAAACTGATTTTTCAATCAGTCCTTCGTAAACCAATGCTTTTATCAGAACCTGAAAGAAAAATAATTTCTACTGAAATTTCAATTATATGATTTTTTTTTTAAGATTTTTCCCATTACAAAAATTGTTTTCTGCAGGTTCTAATAATCTTCTTTCTATGTATGATCTACAAAAATTCAATTGTAGTGATCACTTTTGTTTGAAACGGCCAGAAGTCTTTTTTAACCTATTTCTTAAACAGCCATAATTCTTTTTTATGTAATTTCTTATCATCCTAATTTAGGAAGATTTTCCTTGAATTGAATATCCATGATCTTTCTGGATCTTTATTTCTAGTCATTTATTTCTTATGTTAAATCTTCTTTCCTCCTTTAAGAAGCTCAATGCTTTTAAGACTTTGTATTGTCTCACAGCCTTTAGTGCTTTTCTTTTTTCCATTATACTCATGTACTCATATTTCCTGTTTGATAATCTCTCTTTCAGTCCAAAACACAGCTGGATGAAATCACCCCCAGGTCAATCTCTGTATATAGGTTAAAAAGGCAGACAACAAACCTTAACCAGCAAAGTATGATACTCGCTTCTTGCTTCGGACAAAACAATATTCTTGTATGTCTTCAGTCATGTTCTATTACTTCAGTCTTTAGACAGCACACCCAAACTATATGTAAATTAACTAATTTGAGCATGAATGACAAAACGTCAGTGGTTCCCAATACTTTCTATTTTTTAGAATCTTTTCAGTTCTTGGGCTGAGGCACTGGCCCTTTTGTAGTGCATTTAGCCTACTGACAACAGGTTTCTGTTTTCTAGATGCTTTTTACTACACATATTTTCCATTGCTCATGGATTACAATTTCCAAATCACTGGTTGTAGCAATGCTAATTGTCAGATCTTTAAATAGTGAGCTCTGGGCTGCACATACACATGGTTTCATTTTTTCTACAAACACAACAACGCTGGTTTAGAAATGGATTTGTATAAATTGCAATTGATGACAGATCTGATAAACACTTCAATATTCCAAAGCTACTCTAAAGGGGGGAAAAGCTACTTATCTTCTTCAATGTCATGAGGCTGAGAAGTAATGGACTTTAATAACCTTTTGGTTAGATATTAGGAAAAGCTTTCTAACAGAGGAGACTGTGGCAGTAGGTTGATTGCAAAACAACAGAACACCATCACGGGAGACCTGGAGAACAACCCAGGCAGATGTCTGTTAGAAATGGTAAGGGTGTTGTTGACCCTGCCTTGCAAGAAGAATGTAGACTTGATAATCTACATCTTTCTTTAGTGGTTTCAGTTGTTGCAACTTTCTCTCTAGGTAGGAGACATGGATATGAAGAGCTTTATAATGATAGCAGTTCTTTTCACAAGCAGAGTGTCCTCACTAAGGAGCCATAAAGGTAGAGCTCATTGTTTTGATAAGTGATATTTATCTCTCTGCTCCTAAGAGAGCTTGCTGGCATTGGTATATCCTAGTAGACATGTAGTTTATAGTATCACAGAATGATTCAAATGTTGGTTGGAAAATTATCACTGTATGTCAATATGGTACTTCTCTATAGTTTAAAGCAGTTGTAGTGAAATTAGATAGTACACTGGAGTAATTGTGTAAGGTGAAGTAATGTTTTGCTAGTAACCTTTATCTACAAGACACTTTTTACTTGTACGTGTCTTTTTGTGGCTTGGGTTTTGTGTTTTTTTTAATACCTAACTGATGGAGACAGGCCAGCCAGACATGTAAATACAGGCGCAGCCTGTCATACCAATACAAAATTCTGTGTGTAGAGAAATTCTCCATTGGCAAAGACCATGCACAGGCCCTTTAAGGTTACTGGTATAACTAAAAGGACAATCCAGGTATTATTTGTGAACTTGTCCAAAAAGTCAAAGTCCTCAAAGAAGAGCTCTTGTGGCACCTGGAAGAGCATCACTGCATCCTTCCTCATCAATCCTGAGAGCCTTGGAAGGCAGATGCTAATGAGCTTGATGTTGTGCCACCTGCAGAGCTCAACTTCTCTCTAAACCCAGCCTACTCTCTTTGCAGGGTGCTGCTTTGAAGCTGTACCCTGAGAGCTGACTTGACTGTATCCCACTGTGTACCCTGTAGACATGCCCTCAGGTAATCCATTCACCATTCTTCACAGGAGCTTTCCCAGCCACAAACCATGAGAGAAGTGCAGTCATAAAGTTTTACAGATTAATCTCTGCAAAGTGTCACACACAGCAGCAGATAGTTGCTATTTTCTGCCATGTTTGTAAAATGAGAGCACGAAATCTAGCAAAAATATGTCAAATTGATAAGTATGAGGATTTTTTTTGGTACTATCCTCTGTGCTAAATACAAGCAAATTGCAAAATTATTTACAAATTAGGTTTTCATAACTTTTACAGCTCAATGTTTTATTTTCTGCTGGCCTGGGAAAGGTATCTAATGGAACTATTCATGGTGTTAATACATATATACATATGCATATACATTTAATGTGTATGGATATATTTACATAGACGTATATACATGTTCATGTGTGTATATACACACACATATATATGTACATGGGGAATTTTAAATATGTAAATTGGTTCCTTTACGGAAGGAGCACCTGAAGTGTCAGTGCCCAAAGAGCATACTGATAACATCCCCAAAGCTAAGAAACTGAGTGGCCTGGCAGCAGGTACAACTAAGTGATAAGCAAATAAAACAAGTAATGCAGATTGGAAAGAATATCCGCGAGCCACTATTTGTGCTTGATCCTGTGCTAAATGTAACCCATCAGGTTTCATTCTGAAAATCTCTGCTTTACTGACAAAAGCAAAACTCTTCA
Organism: Chroicocephalus ridibundus; assembly: GCF_963924245.1. Lineage (NCBI taxonomy): Eukaryota > Metazoa > Chordata > Aves > Charadriiformes > Laridae > Chroicocephalus > Chroicocephalus ridibundus. Next base: position 186,147,045 of record NC_086284.1, on the reverse strand, counting down.
ATTTTCTAATGTTCCCTTGTAGCAGATACAGATGACCTTGTCTTATTCTTCTTTCTGAGATGCTCTAACATCTCCCCTGTTTGCAGCAGGGCTTTGCAATTTTGCAGAAATGAAAAAAAAAAAAAAAAAAGAAAAATCTTTTCTTTGTCCCAGGAAAGTCTGTTTCGATTTAGTGGAGCAATCACATATTAAACGAAATCACTGGCCCCTGTAGAACAGCCTGTACTAAGAACCTCTCAGAAGTGTGAGATCAGCCATAGCGAAGGAAAAGAGTCAGCCCTGTTATTGAATGTATACCCTTGACCCATGCAATAAGCCACAGCTTCCCTCCTTATTCCTGCCCCCATTGCGCCTACATATTATGGTACAGATTTCAGCTGCAGGATTACCTGTTGTTTTTTTTCCAAAGTGACTTGAACTGATTCACAAAGCAAGATGTGCAAAAGCTGGAGTCAAGTTAATGTTGCCTCTGTATGTTATACGTAACTTCGGCTTACCCTAACTTCTAAATGCCTGACTTTACGATACACATAACTTTTAATTCTATTTGCTTGTGGACCTGTGTAAATAAGAGGATGCAAAAAAATTCTCTGGTATGCTTATAGAGTTTGCTGAAATGACTGTATAAGGCATCAAGAATGTTCAGTTTTTATTATTCTGTTTCAAAAAAAACCCAAAAACTGCAGGAGCAGTGGTTCTGAAAGGCAGCTTGTTTAAGTCTGATACTTTCCTTCTGCTCTAAAGTCTCTGAACTAGCAGCAGGTTATTTTATATTTGTATGCTCTGGAATTTCTTTGGACTTTCTCCAAATCATGAGCAGTTGGCAAGGCTAGTCTCAGGACTGGAGGGATAATTGCACTGTCTAGGTTTCTTTTATCCCTGTTTAAAAAAGTCGTTTACCATTCAAGTAGATTTAATAAAACATGTGGTTGATTATAAAGATACAGTTTAATAGGATCATTTTTGATAATATAACTAAAACCTTTATGATAGTTAATCACCTAAATCTGCTCTAAAAGTTTAATCAGTTTAGAATTTCCTGCTGTTGGCTGATTTAGAGGTCCTTGCCCAGCAGCGCAGTTCACTGTAATACAGTAGGTTACAAATCTGCGTACTTGTACTGCAGTTACACATGGACCTACACTCATTACTTTTCTCTTAGATATTTGAGTGCTTGGGTAAACCTTTTTGTGGAACGGGGTTCAAAGGTTTTTCTTCAGAAGAGAGATGAACATAACTTAGAGTTGTAGAGAGATTCTGAGAACCAGGATGATACCCCAGAGGATGATAAAAAGCCCATAAAGCAAACTCCACTAATTGAAGGAAAGGTAAAGCTATCTTGGGTGAAAATTGGTAAACTCTCCTTTACCGCCTGCGCATTCTTCAGTCTTGTGTGAAATAACAGTGCCTAATATTCTTTTATGGTGACTGGCTACGTGTACCAGAGGACTTTGGTATGTAAAGCAAGATTCAGGTAAGCTGTAGGCACCTAAATCCTGATCTGGAAGTCAAACACACTCCAACTTTCCTTCCAGCCTGCACTCTTATGAGGGAAACATCTAGATGCCTTTTGTGTTGAGCATCCCACATGCTGTCCCAGCCCGAACGACATGAGGACACCTCTGAAAGTGTCATTTGATATGCTCAACCTCAAGGAGGGCAACAGATCCTGCCCTGCTGAAAGCATTAGATCCCTCATAAAGGGCTACATAACAATAACTAGATGATGGGGGACACTTTGTGCCCATCACTAGAAAAAGCTAGTGACCCTTGTCTTTTTTCTGGATATAGACATAAATGCATAAAAATATTCTGGACTTAAGTATAAAGGAATAAGTTTCTCAGGAAAAGGAGAACTGGTTCAGAAAACCTTCAGTGCCCGCCCTTGGCTTTCATCGTGAACAATTAGCCATGCTTGTGCTACTGAAGGTCTTCAATTCCTTTTTCTCCCTCAAATTCAACTTGAGGAGATCCAGATCTGACAGATTATTTGCAATGCATCTTTGAGAACAGATCAGGAACCCAGTTTCTGCTTGGCAGTGCTGAGGCTGAGGTGCTGATGTCTAACCATGTCTCTGGGGCTTATATCTGCCTCATCCATAGTCCTCAGTGGTTTTGTACCGTCACAAGTGAAAGGAAAACATGAGATTTAGGAATCAGAATTTCCAATCTGTCCTTAGCATGCTTGGCCTCCTTTCATTAGAGCTTTTGGCATGTGTGTATGTTTGGGCATATGCTTGATCTCATTGGCTTTAATAGGATTAAATTCTTCAGTGACATGTTTAATTTAACATCTTGCAAAACTGGGGTTGCTCTCAGGAGCATTTATATTGATTTCCACTGGCTTCCTTCTATCCAGTGCTACAGAGGTACATGGGCTTTTCTTCACAAAGTCTTGTCTTTCCTTGGCTACATTATGCTGAAGCAAATTACCTCAATCTGTATAAATACTGGCACATTTTCATCCTAAGACTAATGGGAGACAAGGCAGAAGTGCTCATTTCAAGAGAGTTGGGGTCAGTGGGTTTGCCAGCCTTCAGATGTCCAGGAAAAAGATTGCTGCTGCAGATTCCCTGCAAGAGGATTATTCTTTAGAAACATTTCTCATCCAACCACAAAAGCATTCACTTTTGGTCTCTTTAGATAAGAAAGTGGTTACCTGATGTTAACAAATAACAGTGTAATAAAATAAACCGCAAAGGGTACATAAATCCCTTCCCTCCTGGGGAATGCGTGCACCCAAGTCTGAGATTCTGTGAACCATCTAGACTCATCTAGCACTTTCTGCTGTGTTTGCAGTAGGTTTGCAAAAATTGGGCAGATATAACAAAAAGTTTTAAGGCTGATTTTTCATAAATGGCAAGCATTTGGAAGTCCAGGTGATGTCAGTGGAAAGTGATTAATTCCTAATATACAGAAAATCAGTGCTGAAACGAACAATATGTTTCCCGCTAATTTGCCCTGTTATCAGCGTGTCTGTATGATGCTTTGTGAATATCAATGGATTCTGGGCCTACTTTCTTGTTTCTGCCAGTCTTGCACGAGTGCAAATCCCCTGACTTTCAGTGGGTTACTCTTGATTTAAATCAGTTTGATGGAAGAAGAAAAATCAAAATATGCCTGTTATCTGCATGAGGCCTTCAAAAGTGATGGTTGTCTCTCTGCTATCTTAGTTGATATGCAGGAGGCAAAGGAGAAGAAAAAAGATTTTTTTTGTGTGTTATCAATTATTCCATGGTAATTGTTCTTGTGTCAATTTATGGCTAATATGATGGAGTTGGCTTCAGTCCCCTCCACCACAACCTTTCTTACAGGCGAAGACTTGAGTAGGGTGAGGGACATGGTCACTCCCCCACAGCAACTTCTCATGTCTCCGCGCTCTCAGCTACTCACACTTGCTTCTCAAGGAGAAAAAATCCAAATATTTTGTGTCAGAGCTGTCAGAACATTTCAACAAAATGCAAGCATTCCGTTGCAGTGTTGACACTGGCAATCCTTAAACAGACATACTTTTAAAGCAGCAGAACGAAAAGTTATTTCAAGCTGAAATGCTGAAGCAGGCTGAAAAAAATAGGCTTTTACTTTGTTTTTCACAAGGAAGAATATTGCCATGATTTCTGGATGTCATCTGATTTTGAATGAGCTGCATCTTCTGTTGGAGGAAGGTTCTGCATTTCTTTTTCTCTCACTTGCTCTGTCTTTTTTCTTTTCATCAGCAAGCATTAATAATCTGTTTATGTTTGTATTGTTAAATTGGTCTAACGGTGATCTTAAAATTGTATTTCATTTTATTTTTCCATTAAGTCTAAAATAAATGTTTTTTTATATTTAATCTTGATCAGAATTATATTCACGCTATAAGGGGAAAAAACTTGTTTCAAAGAGATCCTGTAAAATCACATACTGCTGTTAAATTTACAAAGCGCAAAGTCCACAGCGGTCTTTAATGAATATAGGTCTGATTCTTTAGATGCGTTCTACAATGATGTAAACTAAGTACAGGGTGTACACAGGCAGTTCTGCAATAGGCAACAAATACATACACCTTCTACTTAGCTGCATTTATCAGAAAAACAATATGGAGTTTTACACTATTTCTCTTCTTTCACTTACCAGTCAAAGTACAGCTATACCTTGGAATGCTCATTTTATTTATTTCTAAGAGGATGACAGAAGTTAACAATGGCATTGCAATTTGAGTACTTCTTGCATGGTACCACAAATGTCATGAATCTTATGGTACTGCAGTCAAATGGAGCAAAAGTAACATATCCCAAAAGCTCTCAAACACTGAACTATTTGCGACTTATATTCTTCCAGACAGAAAGAATGAAAGAGGGAAAATCTGGGGAAGCCAAACGATCAGGCAGTCTTCTGGGAATCTACTGAATAGATGGTGAAAAATAGACTTACAGTCACTGAGGACTGAGCCAGGATGAACTTGTTCATAGTGCCGTCACACAGCAGTAAACTAATACTTCCCCTGGTTGACCTTAAAAGGGTTGCTGGGACACAAAGCATTTCATTATCTTTAAGCTCAAATTCCTTGCAATGAAACTCAGGGGAGGATGATGTCACAATCATCTGTCACAAAGATTTATATTCTAAATTAGAGTTAACTACAATATATGTATGATTTAACAGATTGTCTTTACTATATTATAATGTCAATGCTGGACATTCCATGCTTCATTTGTCTCTAGCTGGAAGATTTAAGGGGTAATAATCAGTGGCTGGAGAGGACTATAAATCATCCACTTTTTTAATCTGCATTTTTTTCAAACCAGAGGAAAAACTGAGCTTGAAAATGTACTGTGGCTGACCTGGCCCAGCTGCCTTCCGATGTTAAAGAACAAATAGTCCTCTCCCCTTACTATGGTCTAATACAAGTGAAAAATGTAATTGTATGTTATGAATTGAATATATTTGGGTAATTGTGGGAACAAAATCTTTCATGGGAGATTTTAACTCATTTTTTAGTGTCATTCAGAAGGAGGATGCATCAGTAATTATTGTTGATGGTTATTGAGCAAATATATCAATAACCCAAGTAACCATTAGATTCTGGAAAATATAATTTTGTTTGGAAGATGCTCAGAAACTGTACAAATTCTGGCACAAAATAGGCTTCTCTACTAAGGAACTCAGAATTATCTCCAACCTCTACGTGACACATAGATCACATCAGTCTTGCTCTTTGCTTGGCTGGTTTTCATTGTTTCCATCTGAGCGACTATATGAAAAACAGATATCCTAAGTCAGCAGTTTTCTCTCTATAAAATAGACTCACTCTCCAGAGGTTGAGAGGTGTTACTGAGCATGTTTTATGTTGTGAAGCAGTATACAATGTCCATAAAGAATGCAGCATCTGCAGCATTGTCTGCACGCCAGAAATATCTTCACTGAAAAATTAATTCAAACTGGTTTTGATAGAAACATTGACACAGAGGCAGAAATGTTTCTTTTGGGATATAAATGACAGGTAAAGATCTGCACTTTGAGGTGTGGAGGGACATGCAAAAGAGACTGTGTTATACCTAGGTTCATTTAAACTTCCTTGTAAGTGATCTGTCAGAGTCAATTACTCCATAAATTATACCAACCTTATAGGAGCTGTCATGTTGATAAAGCTGTCTAGTGGTAGGTAAATAAGTCACTGCTATCAGACATCAGTGAATTTCCAAGATATCATGAGGAATGGAGCCAGGGAGGTGTCCAAAATTTTTAGGATGCTTACCAATTATTTCAGAATGATCTTTCCTCCATGGGAAGTTTTCTCCACAATTGTTCATGCTGGAGTTTTTCATACTCGCTCTGGAGGCTTCCATCTGTGTGTTGGACACAGGAAAATATCCAAGACAAACCACTGGTCTTCTCACCTACTCAGACTAATTTGGAGTATGGGCAGAGAATAAAAAATCTATTTTGCTTGGGGGAAAGTTTTCACAAAGTAGTTATTCTACAGTAGAAAATCATTTGGAAAAGCCCTACGGTATGGATATTATAAACATCCAGAATTCTGTTTTCTGCAAGAAGGTCATGTCATCCAGAATAGACACGTTACATTGCAATGCCCTTCAGATATTCAAATCCTCAATTATCCACATGTTTTCACGGTCCCCTGTGACATTTAGAAAGACAGGTTGTGCAGTAACTCCAAAACATGAACACTCAGGGTGAAAAAATACTGTATTCAACACTTAAGGAGGTATAATAGCACATATTTTGTAGTGAAAGAAGTGAAAACAACGGGTTTAGCCTGAGCACAAAATGCTTAGTTGAATACAGTTAGCCAGTGGAAGTAAACTGCCTTCCTTAAAATTAGAAGTTCCCTTTTCTGCCTGGGTACTTCCTAAGCTTTCATTGGGTACTTCCTAAGCTTTCACAGTAAAGAACATAATACATGACTTCACGGTAAATTCAACTCAATTATCATAAGGTAATAGCATTTTTTAAGTGCTGTTTTACTCTTAAAATAACTAGTGCTAAAATCTCTAACCTGCAGCACATAGATATGGTGCAGTGTAGACTAAAAAAAGCCCTCGCAAGGCAGTAATAGATGATAACTATCTAGGTGCAGGTGTTCCCAAATGAAAATTCGCTCCCAATTAATTCCCATACCTGTAACTAGGGTGGGATAATGACAAGTGTCATATTAGCTCAGCTGGTCCTTTGCCAGGACCTGGCACTGATATTTGATCTCTGTATTCATTTCCATAGGGTGAGGTTTCTAATTATAATCTGTAATGATAAGAAAATTGTCATTGACAGTGTTTCCAGAGAAGTGCTTTGATTTTTATATTCAGGGAGGTATAACGCCAGTCTACTTTTATAAAGAAATAAGACATACAGAAGTCTAAGAAAATATCCTGCTTTCTGCAGTCTTGCCTGTATTCCTTCACAGAGTAATCGCAGAAAATAAATCATCTTTTGGCCTAATGGATGTGTGATAGATAGATTCAACTTTGCAAATTAATAGCTAGGAAGCGGAAAAAAGTAATTAATTCACTAACTTCTCTGGAACAAAGGCTTCGTAATTATTTTGTGCTTAGTCAAATTATTGAGCCATGCTGCTTCCAATACTCACTGGTATGTCCATTTGTTTTGTACAGATGAACTCTGAACAACCACAGTAGCTCTGAATGCTAACACGAAACCCCTAAGTGGAGGGATTTACTCAAGTGAAACAAAATTTCTCTTGTTTTGGTAGGAAAGAGGTGATGACTCTAGATGGATACTCTAAAATATAGAATCATAGAACTGCCTAGGTTGGAAGGGACCTTTAAGACCATCTAGTCCAACCATCAACACGACACTGACAAAAGCCATCACTAAACCATATCTCTAAGCACTATGTCTACCCATTTTTTAAATACCTCTAGGGATGAGGACTCCACCACTTCCCTGGGCAGGCTGTTCCAATGCTCAATAACCCTTTCAGTGAAGAAATTTTTCCTAATATCCAATCTAAACCTCCCCTGGCACAACTTGAGGCCATTTCCTCTTGTCCTATCGCCTGTTACTTGGGAGAAGAGACCAACGCCCACCTCATTACAACCTCCTTTCAGGTAGTTGTAGAGAGCGATGAGGTCTCCCCTCAGCCTCCTTTACTCCAGGCTAAACAACCCCAGCTCCCTCAGCCACTCCTCAGAAAACTTATTCTCCAGACCCCTCGCCAGCTTCATTGCCCTTCTCTGGACAAGCTCCAGCACGTCATGTCTTTTTTGCAGTTACATATGGAGTTGCCTTGTCTCTGTAATCCATTATTTTTCTCTGCTTTTCAGTTAAAAAATACCTTTGAAATAGAGATTACACTAGAACGTGCCAACAGCTGCTCCCACAAAACTGCAGCTGAGGCCTGGAGGCAAGGAAAGCCCATGTGATGGTGGGGAGCAGGCACCTGCCTACCTTGAGATCTGCTAAATGCATCCCTATGAAATCTACTATAATTAATTTTAGAAAAAAATGACACACAGACTCCCAAAACTGATGTTTTGCTGCACTCACAATGGACTCTGCTGTTTCGCTGCTCTAACAGGCTCTGTGCCTCCTGGAATGAATTCCCTTCTCTCAAAAAGCCCGAGAGACTCTCTTGTGGTCAATGAAGGCCAGGTGGCAGCTGGAAAGTGCTGCCACAGCTTGGGTTTAGGTGTGTAAAATAAGACCAGATGCATAAGAGCACATGTGTTAAATGAAGCTGGGAAATAAGTCTGACCTTGTTAAAGGCATACAGCCTGAATCTTAACAATGAGGTAGTGGCACCTTAATTTCCAGACTGCCACTTCAGGGGTCCTTTTACCACCAGTTCTATCAGCTTTCTCTGCTTTCTCTTCCAGATCCTATTCCTCGTTCCCCCTCTTCCTGTGCTGGCAACTGGTGCAGCGCCCACAGTACACGACTGCCGGAGGGAACTGCATTACAATATAGTGTGATCTGGAAGCCAAGTTTGCCTGTGCGTTGTGTAACAGGGCGAGAAATTAACACAGTAGTTTTACTTACTTCTCCAGAGCTGCCATTAAACACACTTCTGAGAGCAGAGACCATTAGTTTTAATAGAAAATCAGACAAGTGAACACTGCAAGTCTTGAGCATTATTGGCAGAGAACTCCTCGCAGCATCTAAAACCCTTATTTTTCTCCCCAATGAACAGTGCTGATATTTTATTTCTACAGTATGCAACACTGACTTCAGCTCTTCGCTATTTTACCATGTACATCTTTTTAATGTAACTACCAGACGCTTAGGAAGGCCAGTGGAAACACACTGGTTATGATTTTAGTCTGCAGTGAAGTTACTCAACTTTCTTTCAAATTGGTTTGTGTAATGGAGCAAAGATTTAACACATGGGTTGGAATTCAAATCAGGACAACCAGCTGTTGCTGGTTAGTCACGAGTTAATGGAAGAAGCAAAGAGGCACCTGTCATTTAGGTAAAATTACTTACTGGCTGCTTCCACACTGTTAGTGGCTGCTCAGGTCTTGGAGAATGTTTTGAGTCTTTTGCCACATTGGGCTGCTCAGATACTAAGTATGGCCACAAATTAATCTGTAAATGTGTACTGTGTAAACACAGTGCAAACATATTTTTTTTCAAAGTAGTCCATTCTGTCTCTGGAAAATAATACTATCATCTGCCGTGCATGAAGCTATAACTTAAAAATATTCAGAATACTACGCAGGTGCAAAATATAATGGCTTGTTTAGTTCATTTCAAGAAACAATTTGTGATTTCCGTTTCAATCTATAAGTTTTTACGGCTAGCTGCTAATTTTTGGGGTCTTGCTGTGTTTGCTTTTGTTTGTTTTGCCAAGTAAACTCTCAACAGTGCCAGAACCTGAGTTAATAGTCACCCGCTTTAACACAGAAAATATTTATTCTAAGTATTTCCCTCAGTTTTTTGTTCCAGACCTTACTCTCGCTTTGGCTACATGCACACGTTAATTGGTGTGAAGTTAAATCACAAGGGCTTCTCTTTTCAAGGTGATATTTTTTTCAGAGGAACATCAATATAACAATATTTTTAAATGGGTCAGCAGACATTCAGGAACTAAACCCCCATTGCCTTTAAATACACTTTTGAAAATAAGACTGAAGTTTCTAGTTAATTTTAGTGATCTGAGAAATCTTACCTTAATTCTGTGTTTGTGTATACCATTTATCATCTTGGAAAGACCTGAACAGACTGTTCAATGCACCGGCACTTGCTTTAACATAGGTGAGGTGGCTTTCTGAGGCTCCTCTTCCCTGTTGATAAAGAAAAATACCTGCAGAGGGTGATTCAGAGAAGCAGCCTAACTGTAAGTGCTCTGATTCATCTGCCGGAGGAGTGCATCTCTCTCCAGTGACTCCAGATGGAATTTACCAACCTGCCTCCCCAGTCTAAAGTTAGCCTGCATCGATCTTTCTTACCTGCTTATTTTTTTGGTGAGTTCAGTTCTTCTGGCTTCATAAAATATTTGACACTGATGAGATAACTTCATCACTGCCCCGCGCCACTGCCAGGTTTTTGCTAGTCAAACTGAGTTTTGCACTTGAGATTTTTCGGGTATGGTTTTGATCAATAGGAGTTACCACCACTTCAGATTGGAGGTTCTCTGGAGAGGCAAATAAATGATGTTCCCTTTTTCTTATAGCTTTGGAAATAGCTCTAACATGCTGTAGCCATTGGTGTGGTGTGTTTGATTTGCTTGTTGTCAGTTTGTAAGTGATGTTTGTGATGTGGCTTGCTGGGACGGCGGGACCTCTTGGAGGGGAGAGGTTTACTCCTGCCCTTGGGAGCTTCTTGCCAGCTGCAGAGGGAGAAAGTTCCCCTCTCAAGGACTACAGGGAAAGGATGGGAGAGAAGAATCATGAGGAAAACCAGGAAGCTTGCACAGGGATCCTGGGATGTGCAGGGAAGAGTGAGCTGGGTCCAAGGAGGAGGAGGGGAATGGAAGCATGTCCTTAGTGTAATGCAAAAGCTTAGGCAGGTCTTGCTCAAAACCTGCTTTGCGGTCTCAGCGTATCGGTACATGCAGGTCTCATTGGATTATTCAGCAGTGAACATGAATGTGCTGGGCTATTCCAGTTAAGGTCCCCATAAAATAAAATTCCAGAAAAGCCATGTGAGAACATTAAAGTCATGTACTTCTGGTAAATTCAGTTATGTGGTTCTCTCCTCAAGCAGAGAACTTGCTTGGAAGTTCTTAGCAGTCACCTCTCAAATTTGGGGATGTAAAGGAAAAAGTGAAGATCACTGCGTGAAGGCAATGAAGCTGTCATACCCAGCTCTATGAGAAACTAAAATATTATCCAGACCTGACAAGAAAAAATACCTGTTTTCCAATAGCTTATAATTTTGAAAATGATGATAAAATAGTATGAGAGAAAGAAGGTAAAAACAACCCTACACATTATCAAAATAGGATTTAGATCTTCAGATTCTTTAATTAGCATGCCCTGCCTGTTTTGTTTTCAGTTCTCTTGTTTCTTGTTCTATGATATATTATCACTACCAGTAGAAAGGAAATTAATTGCTCCTGAAGCTTTCACAGCAGAAGTTAGAGACAATGTATTCAAATTTAATGAAGTCGTCACTCAGGTGCTGCTTCTTCTTTCATCTAAAGATATAAATGAATATTTGCTCTCACCATAGTTATATCTGTGCTTTTTGGTATGCAGTCTTCCCTGGCATACTAAACCGTTCAAAAATAAAATTCTAGTCTAAATTTCTCAGCTTACTAATTGGTATCTTTTAATGTGTCTTGTCTAAGGTTTTTATTGTTCTCAGTGAACCACTCTGGACTGTTTTGAAGTGTGCACTATGAAGAACAAACTTCATTTAGAAAAAATGAGTGTTAAAGTTTTGCGAGAAATGATTGTGGCTTATCTAATAGGATGTCTCTAATTGCATGTTCTCCAGATAAATGGAAGTTCTAGGAAATTACGGTACAAAGAAAAATAAAGGTCAGAGCAACAAGTGAAACTGTCACATTCCATTGCCTGCAGTACTAAAATATTAACTATGCCTGCCAGGGGTACTTCTTGTGTGTTAATAAATCATTATGTTTGACTTTGGTGAAGTGTTGCTGTAGAACAAAACGGACTATATCCTCAGAGAATGACATCATTCTCTTTCAGCTCAGTGTATTATCACTTTCTTTGTTTTGTCTTAAACATATTTTGTATAGGACACTTTGATATTGTCAGGTATTGGATGGAAATTAATTATTCTGACAGTTCAGTGACAGAGGCCACTGATACTTTGTTATACTGAATTCAATTGGCTTTCCACAGGATAAGTTCTGTTTTGTGCATTGTTCCTCTAAGCACCACATGTCTCAAAGATCAAATTGCCATCTAAAATTCCCAGTTTACTAATTTGATTTTTTTTTTCTTTTGCTGCTAAGATAATTGATCTCTTCATTGGTAGATCATTTCCTTCCTGAGCTGAAATTGATGATAATTAGATGCAGAAACGATGGAGAAAAGACCAGCTTTAGAGGAAAGTCAATTGCAAGTGTATGGGTGGATGATATATTTAGTTACATTATCACTATATTATGTATCTATTCAAAAGCTCTATATGCAAAAATAGTTTGAGAAAAGGACATTCTAGAGAAAACCTAGGTATTGGAATTTTTAGGGGGTCTGACAGAAGAGAACAAACTGAATAGAGAGCAATTTTATTCAGAAACCCTCCAAATCCTTCTTCATTTCAAAGTTAAGTAGAAATATTTTTGCTCAGCATCCTTCTTTTTTTTCTTTTTTTCTTTTTTTTTTTTTTCCTTTATGACCATTAAAATTTTGACAAGTACCCCTGGTTCCATGCAGTTGTTAAGGCTATACCCCATCTGTGTTCTTACAGAGCACTTCTGTCAGCAGATTCCCAGAGCTGTCAAGCCTGGCATGCTGAGTATGAGACTCAACGTGATTTACTCCCTTTCACAGTCCCCTATAGCAGTGCATAGATCAAACATGTTTTCCATGCAGGTCCCCAATCTCTGTCCCTCCTCATGACCCCACAGATCAGGCGTGCATATTCAGCATGTCCCTGTCTGACAGACCCTGGTGCTGAGATCCTCAAATAAGAGTGACTGAACAGGGCTATGTTATAAACAGAACAATCTACTGTCAGAAAGCACCTACCCACCAGAAATCAACTGCTGTGGAACCATTCCCTGCCACATGCTGCGATACAACTGCGTCTCAAGTCTATCCCATGATTTGGAGTGAATCGTGCTACATTCAGGTGCCATCCAACAGCTGATGAGGTGCCCTTCCCATGGCCTCATGGCAAGTGAGTTTCATACATCAGGATCTTATTCAGCAGAAAAGTATGAATTCACGGTGTTTGTCTCTGAGTGTTCCCACTCTACTCAGCACTTGTCAAGCCAGACCTGGAATACTGTGTTCAGTTTGGTCCCTGCTATACAAAAAAGATGTGGACAGGCTCGAGAAGGTCGAGAGAAGGGCCACCAAGATGATCAAAGGACTGGGAAGCCTGATTTATGAGGAAAGGCTGAGGGAATTGGGTGTTTTCAGCCTTGAGAAAAGAAGGCTTAGGGAACACCTTATCACCGTGTTCCAGTACTTTAAGGGTGGATATAAAGAAGACGGAGACTTCCTTTTTCAGAAGGAGTCACATGGAAAAGACAAGGGGTAATGGGTACAAGTTACTCCTGGGGAAGATTCCAACTGGACACAAAAGGAAAATTTTTCACAATGAGAACAATCAGCCATTGGAATAATCTCCCCAGGGAAGTGTTGGATTCCCCAATATTGAACACTTTTAAGATTCAGATGGACAGAGTACCGGACCATCTTGTCTAGACAGTACTTTTGCCACGAAAGGTTGGACCAGATGATCCTTGAGATCCCTTCCAACCTGATATTCTATGATTCTATGATTCTATGCTCTGCTTGAAACCTCCTTTACTTCTAAGAGATGATTAGAAAGAGCCAGGGCTAAACTCAGGTTAAAAAGAAAATCAACACTATTTCATATTTCACTTTGTGGAGATGGCGAAAGTGTTCCTAGAAGTCGTTATCATGTGATATTATGAAGAGCTAGAAAGAGTTTTAATCATATTTCTGAAGGATAGATCCATTTTAGGACATTCAAAACCAGCCCAAATTAGCTTCAGATTAAGAGCCTGGTTTCTAAAAACAGTAAGGGTAGACTGCGGAAAACCCCTCATTTTCTTCATGCCTTTTTTAAAGTATCTGTGCTTAACTGATGTCAGAAAAAGGATGTGGGCCTACATGGTTCTTTTATCTGACAAAATATAGCACTTCTTGTGCACCCAAGTGGCTGGTAGAATGGGATTCACCGTACTTAGCAAAACTTCTCTCTTCTCCTCTCCACTTTCCCTGGCTGAACTTTTAGAAATGCAATTGTGACACAAAATCTTTGAACAAACAAACTTTAGCCCTAAGGAAGGTGCAACAGACAGCCATCTGTTTTCATGTACACAGTAAAACACTTCCTTTCTTCTAGAATCTTGGAATGGGAATGACTCAAGGAGTTACAGAAGTGCCACATTCTGCTTTTCTGCAGGTAACGTTCATTTCAGCCTACAGCCTTATGTTTCACAGCTCTTTCCCATTAATTTTAATGACAGGTTCTCAAACAAAACCCAGCTTTTTAATTTTCTCCAGAGTTACAACGATTACAATGAAAAGGTATGTCAAACTAGCAATGCAGTATATTAAGAGGGAGATTCCAAAGTGCTGAGTTTTGGTAGCCTCCATTATTAGTGCTAATCAATTTAAAAGCCAGAGTAAAATTTACCCCCTTGCTGCGTGAATACTGCTTTTTCTCCTCTGATTACCAACAGAGTTTATCCTTCTCTTCATGAAGAAAAAATTCTAATATGGATCTAATTTGGAGGCATCTCCTTTGCCTCCATTTATCACCAGTGCCCTCAGCATTGTCAGCACAACACCACACATCAGGGCTGGTAAACTGCATTCCCTCTTCTGGCTGGCATCCTGTGTGTCCTGAAAAGGAAACCAAATATGTCGTAAATAAAGAGTGGTTCTCTTTTTACATTAAAATTTTTATCATAATGCACATATGTACAACTAAAGATGTGTAATTTAGGCTAGCTCTGAGTATTTTTTTTGTTTTCTGTCTGCAAAAGATATCCAAATATGATATTTTGACATGAAGTACTATCTTCTCCTCCTCACAGGCCGAGAATATTCTACTGATTTCCTGCCAGATTCTTTTTGCAACAACACTATCATGATCCCCTGTAATTTCAGCTTTGATTTTATAATTTTATTTTTTTTTTGCATTAACAAAGCACCTTCATTTTGAAAAAGATCCCAAAGTTTCTGAAAACTGTAACAGATTAAAACACAAGCTAAGCAGAAAGATTTCAGTTCTCATGTGCAAACACCTTTCTCTGGATTAGGGGATGGGGGGAATTAAAATTTGCTTGTTTGTTTTTAAAAGAAGATTGCAAAAAGAAAGGATATGGTGATTTTAGAGAGCCTTCTGTAGCAATTTGCAATCTCACATAATTGTGTTTGGGACTTTACCAATGAGGATTAGATTTTCTACGTTTTTAGGAAGAATCAGAGTGAAGAGCTGTCAGCAGGCTCTTACCTGAAAAGATAAGCCAAAGCTGCATATCTTCTAGGTAGTTCTCAAACCCTACCTTGAAATTACTCTGTCACCATAGTAACCTTCTAATGGCTAAAAACGGTGTGTATGTGTTGCCAGAGCTTCATGTTGATCCAAAAACTTAGACTCTCTCTTGGTTGTGGAGTTTCCTGGCTGAGAGGGAATTTGATTGCTCTCTGAAATTAACATATGTGGGTAAACACTAGAAAAGGGAAAGAAACGATTAAGCTAAAGTACAAGGTTTTACAGAAAAGATTATAATAAACTCTTCAGAAAGGTACTGGGATGGGGAGGTCTATAACACTCAGGTAATCTTTTTCAGAACAATTTCTAATAAGTATTGTGGAGCCAAAAGGTTTTATGGCAATGTGTACGATGTGGTTACCTGCAAAAACTATAACTGCCCTCCTCCTTGTCTAAGGTCGCCAAGCATAGTCTACACACTGCAAACTGGAGACTGCCAGCAGAAAAAATAAATTCAGTTCATTCTGTGCTTTATTTCTCAGAGATCTCTTGGGGACTGTCAGACTAAAAGCCTTACAAACCTGGCAGAAAAATTTCTAATGCCAGTTTTTTCCAAGAACCTCACAGTTGCTGTTACCTTACTGGACACAACAGGACAACAGCAGCAAAATGCAAGCATTCTCTGTATGGATGCGCGACCCTGGTCCTGCACACATGTACACACAGAGACATGTATGCACGTGTGCACACAACAGGTCATACAAGGAGGCATCACAACCAAAGCTCCAGCATGTGCACATGTATGCAGCTTTGAGAGGAAATCACAAAGCCATTGGACGACACAGCCTGACACACATGTGCACCCCATCAAAGGAGGTCACATGCTGGTCCTCAGTTCATAATGTTCATGTAGTTGGTTCAGAACCAGTGGCGAGATGGGAAAAGGAAGTAGACAATACACTCTCTCATACACCATACAGCTTTACTGCCGTGTATCTTGCTTTAGTATTTCTCTCTTACTGAGCTCCAGCAAATAAACACTCAACAGAAA
This sequence comes from Chroicocephalus ridibundus, assembly GCF_963924245.1. Taxonomy (NCBI): domain Eukaryota; kingdom Metazoa; phylum Chordata; class Aves; order Charadriiformes; family Laridae; genus Chroicocephalus; species Chroicocephalus ridibundus. The sequence goes on along the minus strand of NC_086284.1, from coordinate 186,130,919 downwards.
GTATTTAAAGATTTAGCATCTTTTCTCATTCCCCTTCAATCAATGTAAGGAAACATTTCGACTGCACTTTTGAGAACCTCATCAAGCCTTTGATTGAAATCAAGACTAGACTTGATGGTACTTCTAAATTTAAAATGTAGAAGAAGGCCCTTTGAAATTTTGCTGATCACAAAAGCACAAAAAGGACACAAAACCTCTTAAAATTTTTATTTACAGTTCACATTTAATTCAGGTTATTAGGAGAAGTTATGGATTAGTGTACCCTGCTGTTATAAAATACATATTTATGAGGTTTGGATGAATAATTCACAGAACCAATGTACTGCTTTGCTACTGAAAGGATATTTGCAAGCAGATCGTGTTTTGGGGGGATTTCTTTGTTATTTAAAATTACAAAATCAATGCATTTATGATTAGAATTTTTAATCTGTGCCTTGCCTCTGTCTGGTTCTTAGAATATTTGATATTCTGATTGTATTGCCTGGTAGCCATAGGTCAGATAAATCATGTGATGATATTTCCTTGCTTTGATTTCATTGATAAATGAACCTTTCTAAAATAAATTGTCATGTGGGAGGATGGAATATTAATTTTCTGTGAATGTTTGTGCGTGTGACTTTGAAATCTGTTTTCCACGAATACTTGTGCCAACATGATTTGATCATACAAATATTTGAACAAAAGAAATATAAGCTGATAGCAACCATGCCAAAGCAAAATGTGAGCAAATATTTAGAGAAAGATTTATTTTGCCCTATATTGTCTCAGCTTGAAATAATTAGAGAGAAACTAGGGAATTTTTGAATCCTTTTCTGTGTAATGAGACAAGAAGCCAGCTTTTATTCTGCTCTGCCAGAACTATGTGCTCAGTGTCCAAGGAAATAAAATGTTTGCATCTGTAGTCTCGCAATCGCCAGCCCTTGTTCTGGTTGGGGACTTCAACCTGCTGGGTATCTGCTGGAAATACAACACAGCAGAGTGCAGGCAGGCTAGGAGGTTCCTCGAGTGCATGGAAGATAACTTCCTGACACAACTGGTAGGTGAGCTTACCGGGGGAAGTGCCTTGTTAGACCTACTGTTCACAAACAGAGATGGACTAGTGGGAGATGTGGTGGTCAGAGGTCGTCTTGGGTTTAGGGATCATGAAATGGTCAGGTTTTCAATACGTAGTGATGTAAGGAGGGGGGTTAGCAAAACCTCCACCTTGGACTTCCGGAGGGCGGACTTTGGCTTGTTCAGAACACTGGTTGAGAGTCCCTTGGGAGATAGTCCTGAAGGGCAAAGGGGTCCAGGAAGGCTGGATGCTCTTCAAGAAGGAATTCTTAAAGGCCCAGGAGCAGGCTGTCCCCAAGTGTCGCAAGTCTAAAGGGTGGGGAAAATGGCCAGTCTGGATGAATAAGGAACTTCTCATGGGACTTAGGAATAAAAGGAGGGTTTACCACCTTTGGAAGAAGGGACAGGCAACTCAGGAGGAGTACAGAGATCTTGTTAGGTTATACAGAGAGAAAATTAGGAAGGCAAAAGCCCAACTGGAGCTCATCTTGGCCACTAACATTAAGGACAACAAAAAAAAGGTTTTATAAATACATCAACAAAAAGAGAGACAGGGAGAATCTCCAATCCTTACTGGATGCGGGGGGGGAAAGTTGCAACCAAGGATGAGGAGAAGGCTGAGATACTTAATGCCTTCTTTGCTTCCGTCTTCAATAGTCAGACCAGCTATCCCCAGGGTGTTCAGCCTCTTGAGCTGGAAGATAAGGACGGAGAGCAGAACAACCCACCCATAATCCAGGAGGAAGTAGTGATCTGCTTCTGCACCTAGACACACATAAGTCTATGGGACCAGATGGGATTCACCCAAGAGTACTCAGGGAGCTGGCAGGAGAGCTCACCAAGCCTCTCTCCATCATTTATCAACAATCTTGGTCAACAGGGGAGGTACCAGATGACTGGAGGGTGGCTAATGTGATGCCCATCTACAAGAAGGGTCAGAAGGAGGATCTGGGGAACTACAGGCCTGTCAGCCTGACCTTGGTACCAGGAAAAATCATGGAGAGGATGATCTTGAGTGAGCTCTCACGGCAAGTGCAGGGGGGCCAAGGGATAAGGGCCAGCCAGCATGGGTTTAGGAAAAGGAGGACCTGCTTAACCAACCTGATCTCTTTCTATGACCATGTGACCTGCCTTCTGGATGCGGGGAAGGCTGTGGACGTTGTCTGTCTGGACTTTGGTAAGGCCTTTGACACTGTCCCCCACAGCATTCTCCTGGAGAAGCTGGTGAATCATGGCATAGACAAGTGTACTCTTCGCTGGGTTAAAAACTGGCTGGATGGACATGCCCAGAGAGTTGTGATTAATGGGGTGAAATCCTCTTGGCGGCTGGTTCAGTCCAGTGGTGTCCCTCAGGGCTCAGTTTTGGGGCTAGTTTTGTTTAATATCTTTATCAATGATGTGGATGAGGGGATTGAATGCACCCTCAGTAAGTTTGCAGATGACACCAAACTAGGTGGGAGTGTTGATCTGCTTGAGGGTAGGAAGGCTCTACAGAGGGACCTGGACAGGCTGGATCGATGGGCCAAGGCCAACTGTATGAGGTTTCATAAGGCCAAGTGCCGGGTCCTGCATTTCGGTCACAACAACCCCAAGCAACACTACAGGCCTGGGGAAGAGTAGCTGGAAAGCTGCCCAGCAGAGAAGGACCTGGGGGTGCTGGTGGACGGCCAGCTTAACAGGAGCCAGCAGTGTGCCCAGGTGGCCAAGAAGGCCAACAGCATTCTGGCTTGTATCAGGAACAGCGTGGCCAGCAGGAGCAGGGAAGTGATGGTGCCTCTGTACTCGGCACTGGTGAGGCCTCACCTCGAGTGCTGTGTTCAGTTCTGGGCCCCTCTGTACAAGAGGGACATTGAAGTGCTGAAGCGTGTCCAGAGGAGAGCTGCCAGGTGGTGAGGGGTCTGGAGACCAAGTCCTGTGAGGAGAGGCTGAGGGAGCTGGGCATGTTTAGCTTGGAGAAGAGGAGGCTGAGGGGAGACCTCATTGCCCTCTACAACTACCTGAAAGGAGGTTGGAGAGAGGTGGGTGTTGGCCTCTTCTCCCAAGTGAATAATGACAGGACCAGAGGAAATGGTCTGAAGTTGCAGCAGGGGAGGTTTAGATTAGATATTAGGAAGAATTACTTTACTGAAAGAGTGGTCAGGCCCTGGAACAGCCTGGCCAGGGAGGTGGCTGAGTCACCATCCCTGGAGTTATTTAAGAAACGTGTAGATGTGGCACTTCGGGGCATGCTCTAGTGACAGAGATTGTAGGGGTTTTTGTGTATGTGTGTGTGTGTGGTTGGACTCAATGATCTCAAAGGTCCTTTCCAACCATGAAGATTCTATGATTCTATGATTCTGTGTGCCTAACTTCAGAAAAATGAACATTTTTTTCTTTATTATACTTAGGATGGGTCCAAGAGTATGACTTAACACATGCATTTCACAAGCAGAAAAAGGGTTATTAACAGCCTCCATTCCAAGTGAATAATTAAGCTAGGACTGCAAATGATCCTTTCCTCTCACTGTTGCAACTGAGGGAACCAACTTTTATAGGTGATAATTGGCAAGCTTAACAACATTACTTCAATTTTATTACCCAAAGGATGATATAACATGGGACAGTGAATTGAAGAATTATTTTCTGGGTGTGAGCAGTGTCAGTGTGCAGGTCCTGCTTTGCCATTTTTGTTCATGGACTGTGGACTTTTTCTTTCCTTTGGCTGTGAGTTCCAGCAGCTGGTTACAGACTCTTGAATATCCCTACAGCTGGGATATTCAGCTTTCCAAAGACTAAGACATCACTCTAAGATGGAGAATGGGCGTCTGGCAGGTGAGACACTCAGCTAAGGGCTCAGCTCCTCTAGTTTCTGTACATAGCCCTGACTCAATGTTCTATGCTAACCCGGGCATATCACTTACAATTTTATTTACTTCTGTTTCCTATCTGTAAAACAATGATAATAATGCTTCCCTATTTTTCTTGAGGACAACATAATGTTAATGAGGTGGTTAGCTAAGTGACACAAAAGGGACTGAAGAATGGATCCAGATGACATACACAAACCAAACCTTCTGCACAGATGTCATTGCCTAACTCAGAGACAGACGGGTGTTATATTGTCTAGGTGTCATACTATCAATCTCTGAATGTCAAACTGTCAGTATTGCATAAAAACAGAATCTCACAGGGTGTTTTAGAGTGCAAGGCATTTTTCTAGCAGCTTAGCAATATTGTTATGAAATCTCCCTTTTTATTAGCTGAAATTCTAATAAAAGCCACATTAAGGCTTGTGCTCTAATTGTGTAACAAAGGCAGAAGGTATAAAGAGCCATTTCTCTCCTTTGTACCTCTTTGTTACAAATTGTTCTTCTGTATTTGAGTGACAAGCATCCATTAGGAGCTTCCAGGAAGAAGAGTGGCCTCCCTCAGGTGATGTAGGCTCAGAGCACTGCAGACAACTCTCTCCCTATAGGTGGGAGAGCACACTGAATATGTTTCCAAAGGGCAGCAGAGTGGCTTTCCTCTCCAAGGCTCTGCAAATTGCTGTAGCAAGGATGAGAAAGAGGCTCCTGTGGACACCCCCTGGGGAAAATGACCTTGTCTGCCATGGTCACCCAGCCAAGAAAATGAAATGGAACATGATGAGCTGGTGCTGTCACGTGAAATAACATAAAGCACCAGGCTATTTTCATGAAAACTAGTTTCAGCTATATACCTGAAAGAAATGAATTTGACAGAATGAGAACATTTAAAATGTTTTAAAAAAAGACAACCATGGTAAGAGCTTCATATTTTATATTGGACTATGAGGGTGGCAATATTATTAACTGACAGCAGGTTACCTTTTTCATTACAGAGTCATAGAATCATAGAATCATAGAATCATTAGGGTTGGAAGGGACCTTAAAGATCATCTAGTTCCAACCCCCCCGCCATGGACAGGGACATCTCCCACTAGATCAGGTTGCTCAGAGCCCCATCCAGCCTGGCCTTAAAAACTTCCAGGGATGGGGCTTCCACCACCTCTCTGGGCAACCTGTTCCACTGTCTCACCACCCTCATGGTGAAGAACTTCTTCCTAATGTCCAGTCTGAATCGACCCATCTCTAGTTTTAATCCATTTGCTCTAGTCCTACCATTACCCGACATCCTAAAAAGTCCCTCACCAGCTTTCTTGTAGGCCCCCTTAAGATACTGGTAGGCCACTATAACGTCTCCTCGGAGCCTTCTTTTCTGCAGACTGAACAACCCCAACTCCCTCAGTCTGTCCTCATAGGAGAGGTGCTCCAGCCCTCTGATCATCCTCGTGGCCCTTCTCTGGACACATTCTAGCACGTCCATATCTGTCTCGTAGTAGGCAATAGATGCCATGAGATAGTTTTGCTACTGGAAAGTGATACTATGTTCGGAATCAAGTATATGCATGTCTTTCCCCTTATAACCTTGATCACTTTACATAAATATATATATATGTGTATATATATATACATGATGTTCATATATCTCTATGTATGTGAAGGTGATGTGCATATTTGGTGATTAAAATAGAAATGTAAAATCCATAATATGAGCTAGTTTTCATCTATTGCCTCTTAAGAAAAGAGTCAGTATATATCTTGGATGCCAATATAGTATATTGGTCTATATTTGAATTTGTGTGCGCATGTTTATGTGTAATATATGAAAATAATCATCCTCAGGTTCATTCATATATGTGTATGTGAACACACCCCAGATGTTTACCTCCTAAGCCCTTAGCCTGACTGTACACACCCATGCCTGTGGGAGAAAGGAAGGTGGAATGTGTATGAGCTTTTTCCTTGATTATGTTTGTCACAATGTCTAAGTATTGGCATCTGTCCTAGTGGAGATATGAGTAAATCTGGCAGACCATAGTCTAAAATTAGTTCTCTCTATATGTAATTGTCCTACTTTTGTTTGCAAGAGTCCCGGCCACACTGAGCTTGTACATCTATCATATAACTACCACTGTTTTCCAGGCTGCTAAACATATTTTCTTTGGTGGGGTGAACAATTAGCAGTCCACTATTTTTTCGCTTTCATAGATGTTACCAGGCAAATAGTTCTATTTTTGAATAAATTTAAGGATGTTTACTATATTAGCACAAAAACTGTATTGTTCTCAATGAACAATATGAATGAAATTTTACTTCTATATTTAGTGACTTAAAACAGAATGAAGGCTGTGAAGGAGGATGGCTGTCAGTCCATCAGTGGTACAACAGAATGATTCATGTCAGGCCCTTGGAGGGAATTACATCATTCTTGGCCATTAGTACTCCTGGGCCTATGTTTGCCATTATTCTACTTGAAAAAGATAGATACCTTCAAATTGAAATTATTTCTTCTTCCAGTAACTGCAGACCTTGCTGTTTTCAGAGAGTTTGAAATAGGAAAAATGTCTGTTTCTTGGTCTGTATATTCTCTACTAATCTGCAGAGACTATCTCTGCTCAAAAATAACAGATCAGACTTAAAAATGATTATATTTAAGATGGGGGCAAAAAAGGAAAGATCACATTGGTTTTCCTTTGCCTTGACTTTATTGTATTTCTAAGGGCAAATTTCCTATTTGCAAGAACGTTGAGCCCATCATTAGATGCATGTCCATACACCCGCACCTAAAGATATATGCAAGCCTACCTCTTTCCTAGTTGGTGGAGATTCCAGCTAGACAGCAGGAAGGCTGCCTACAGTCTTGCACAATTAAAGCCTAAATCTACATAATTAAATTAGTGTTTGAATCTTAAAAAAATGAGGAATAAAGCAAGTGCCTGTACAACAAGAAGTTAGCACCTCCTATCCAGTAGCTATGTTTGTAAGTCTCAATACCCCCAAAAGAACTCTTGAGACACTCTGTTTCTGCAGAATGCTGCTTACCAGATACATGACCTTTGACTCATATATCTCTTTGGCTTTTATTTGCAATATCTAGGTATCCTCAAGACAATCCACATGTCTAGTGGGTTGCAGACTACTGCACTTCAAGAGCAGATTGGTTTATCTTTGCTCATACGATACAGAAAAAAGTTAGTATAGAACTTCTACTAGTATGTTTCATTGTTTCTTTTCAGATACAATGAAATATGCTGAAGTCTTGTAAAGCTGATGGAATAATCTAGGGCAAAATGAGGCAAAGGATTCTCTGCCCCAGGCAGATTTGCAGAGAAAAGCATTACAATCTAATGAATATGATTTACATACCATTACAATAATGAAGGAATAATAGAGAGAAGCAAAGTGCTTTCGTTAATGATAAATTTTAGAGTCAATGGTAAAGGCAGAACATCTGGATTTATGGTCAGCTTGTTTTAACAAATAACATGGAAACAAATTAACAAGGAAATGTATAACTAAGAAAATTGGTGTATCATATATGCACGTGCATTATTTCCATGTGTTGTCTAACTGAATGGGTTTTTTGGTGAACCTATGAGTTCTCTGCCATTTACTGATTTATGCTTTTACTCAGTGTAAGCTTGACTATTATAAGCAGCTACATCAATATCTCCTTATTCTCCAAACAATTTAAGTGTGTGCAGTTTAGTGAGATTCAGAATGTACTTACTTACTTTAGTGCATAGAAAGGGTTGTACCTTGTGGAAATGTTTAAAGCTATGCAAATTTTGCGTTGCATTAAGGAACTGGACACCAAAAGGTGATCTGTTTTTATGGTGCTTCCTTTCCTTAACACCAGAATTCTGTTGTTACTGATTTGGTCATTATGAATAATAAATCATTACTCTGAGAAGGTAAACAGCCTCATTTTTCTACAATTAGAAAAGAATAACTGTGTAGCCTGGCTTAATTTGCAGGCAGGTGAATTAATAATAGAATGATACTCAGATTTTTGTCTTTATGGTTTCCATACTCAGAAACTGAGAGATCTCTGGTGGTGCCTCTAGTCTGCTGATTTCTACTTCCATGCAGCACGCATGCTAGTATTTGACAAAAACTCTTCCCACAACTTTAAAGTCACATTTTGTATTAGGATTTAAGGTCCAAAAGATTGTAGTATGTAAACAAATAAGAAGATTGCTATTTGCCTGTTTGACATAAATGTTCTACAAGGAAAAGTTACCAGTCTAGCCAGGTAGATGTTTTGACCTTTATTTTATTATAACTGTGCACTAACTAAGTAGTTACATCATATGTGATTGATTCAAAAGATCAGTTTTGCACAACAATTCACATTTTTTAGCTGTATGATAATCATAGAATAATAGAATAATTTAGGTTGGAAAAGACCCTTAAGATCATCAAGTCCAACCGTTAACCTAACACTGCCAAGTCCACCACTTGGTCCCTGAGTGCCACGTCTACACATCTTTTAAATACCTCCAGATATTTAAAACAATTATAACAACACAGGCTGAGTTTTTCTCACATGTACACAGAGCTGCCTTAAGATTCTTCCTTCCCTAGACCTAGTGGTACTAAAAGACTATGAAATAGTTTTAACTTTGAAACATTGAAAGGTGGTGTTATTCATGAACACAAATATTTTTTTATTAAAATGCATTTCTACCCTTGCTGAGGAATGATACTGCTGAACTGGTCATAATTTATCTCTGTGTGAAGTCTCTGTCCAGGCTACTTTTGAGTTAAGGGGCACAGAACAGCTGCATATGCATTTTTCCATTTTTTCTCTTCTCCTCTCAGTGGGTGGCAGTACAGTTGTTTTGGACTGGGTTTCTTTTTTATTTTATTTTTTATTTTTATCATTTTCCCTGTGGCCTATTAAATATATGCCACTGTGCACAACCTGCTTAGCTCAGCAGTCAGTCCAATGGCTGACAGATGCTTGCGTTGCTTGGCTAAAGCGAAAACAGGAATGAGGACTGATTACAAGCTAAGCAAAAAGAACCTGCTTGCCTCGTGCTGTGCCGTTCATTCCAGATGCTCGTCCTGCGGTGTCATTTGCTCAGCCCTGACGAGCGACGAGTGACTTGGGGAGGGGTGTATGATTTTGGGGGCCAGTGGAGCCGGTGGTGTTCGGGCAGCCCGGAGAGAGTCCCGCGGGGAGGGTCGAGGGGCTTCAGCACCACGGAGAGCGCCCCGCCCCGCCCCGCCCCGCCGGGCCGCAGCTGGCCAGCTGTGACAGACGGGATCTGACCCTGCAGAGGGGATTTTTTCCTCCACCACCAGCTAATCCACGGTTTCGACCAATAAAACACATTTGGAAGACTGAGGAGAAGCTCCCGTCTCTCTGACTCTGATTAAGTTTTCCCGTTTTCAAAATTGGAAGGCTGGAAATTTGGAGTTGAGGGGCAATTTGACCTGTTGTGCTGAAGTTTGCATGAAGATTCTATTTGTCAAGGAAAGACCAGACTTTTACAAGTCTTGTGACAATGGGACTATGTTCAGCCATTGCAATGGGTTATACACCTGCATCTCAAAATAACAGGGAGCACATGGAGAAATTCAGCCTTCCAGTGTTTCTCCTGAGATACTGTCTGTAAGCTATCCCAGAGCAAAGTTCATGGCTCAAAGTAATTAGTCTGTGGTCTCATAGCATTTTAAAAATGAGTTCTGAGCATATCTTCTGTAGCTACAGGCCATACAAGCCATCTAGCTTTTTTTTTTCCTTTTTTTTTTTTTAATCCTCCTGTCCCATTAACCATACCTAGTAACCACAGATGCGTACCAAACCATTTGAAGGGATAAACATATTTCTTATGTAATGATGTCTCTTCTTTGGTAGCTCTAGAATCCAGGTTTCACTTTTGCATCCTCCACTTCCTCCCCTGCAGGCTCTGTTGCTGCCAATAGCAGACTCTGTTCCTGGCCACTTCTAACAGGAGAAGGAGGCGGAGAAGGAGGAGGAGGAGGAATGCTTTCAGCACACTCTTTTGTCTCATGGCAGCAGAAACTTCTCATTGATTTGGCTGTTAAATAATTCAGAGGCAACAACCATCTGTTTAAGTCAATGTCCTGTTTCATGTCTCCCCAGGGAAAAGGCATCAGTCCAGAAAGAAACACCAAGTGCAACCTGCTGACTTTCTTACATAAAGACTATCTAACAGCTAAGGTATTTTGCTCCTGCATTTTCTTTCCCTTGAGTTGGAATAGGCTAATTCAGACTTTGGTACACCAGAGACCAATTATAAATGGGGGACAATGGCCTTCCCCTGAACCAACTTCAAGGAAAGTGAATAACTGTAAAGATCAAAAAGGTTCAGTTCCATAAACATTCTTGAGAGTTTGAAGAAAAAAAGCAGATGAGGGATATTTAGTTTCAGGGACTTTCAGGTACCTACTGCATATGTGCACTTTGGAAGCAATATTTTTTCCACATGCCTACTGACTTAGTTCTTCTGAATCTGAGTCAAATTTAAACCACTTTGACATCTGATTCACTCTATGACAATCAGAAAGCAGCTTTTTAAAGCTAACATGCAATTAATGATCTGAAGTTTCATAGAATAATAGCGATCTGAGTCCACACTGTAGAAAATTTAGTAATTCTGTGTTCTTTAAGACTGACAATTGTGTGAAAGAATGATTTAGTGTGTCCTTTAAGGCTGATAATACAGACATCTATAAAATGTGATACGCAAACATGTGAAAAGTGTCTGCATCTCTGATACTCAAGTTACTTTCTATTTGGTTTTGGCAGGACCATTACTTAATTATGTGATGGACCCATGCCAGGATTCTTCTCTCTTTCTGCCACTCCAAATCTGAACTTGAGCTAATTTTGCCCATTCTTGTATAGGGAGTTCCTCTGTGTGAAATCAATTTTGAAAGACTGGAAGAGGGCAGAAACTGCCTGTGTCCAAGCACATTTTTCAGTAATGAGAAGAGAGAGACAAGGAGAATCATGTGTGAGAAATATAATCAGAACACAAGTAAGAAAACTTTACTACCATTGCAATAACATTTTATAGCTTAGAGTTTAGGTAATGCTGGACCTGATCACTAAATCTGTTGATTACAGGCTGCTTTGGGTCACATGTGGGGAACCACTGCTCTTTCACATTTTCCACTTCTCAGCAATTCCAAATAGTGCCTTTCAGGCTAAGATCCATCTCACCTAAATTAACTTGTTCAACAGGTAAGTATCTAACCTTAATTAGTCGCTTACCTTCTGTACTTAATGGGGAGAGACAGACAATTCCAGAAGGCAACTCATCACATCCTAATCCAGGGGATCAACGTAGAGGGGCTGATTTTCATTCAATACATGACTGTCTCTCTATATTGGTGACCGTCCAGAACTTATATGACTGTTTTAGCCTAGAACACTTAATTTGAGAGGTATAGCATTATGCAGGTTAATCCTACTTATTTCCAGATCTATGATTTGCATGAAAGTCAAAAGACTGAAAAGACAGCCAGCAAAACTATTGAGGCAATAAGCTTCAAACTGGTTCCTTCAGTCTTCCTAGTAGTGGATTTAAGTAGTAGTAGTGGATTTAAGAAATCCACCTTTTCACAGATCTTCAGTGTTATGTGACATACACGGTTCAACAAAGAGTTACAAGCCAATCCACAGCAGCACTTACTTCTTTCTCTGTTGTTGTGGACTGCTCCTCCTGGCAGGTGCTAGTGTCCGATCAGGTTTCTGAACTATTTCTTTTGGATCTCTTTCCTCATGGCAACTCCTCTGAAAGTTGAGATGTTATTACCTTATCTTTCATACAGCTTTCTTTGACCTTTGTCCCATAATCCAACAGTCTCTCTATTTCAAAAAGTTTGTGCACTTGTTTCCCACTTTTCTCCCAAGCTCCATTTTTTATTGTCAGCTTGATCCAGACTTTTCCATTTTGTATTTTTCTTAGTTTATATTGACTTGTCTTTGCAGATGAAGTTGGTGAAATTGTCTTCCTTTATTTTTTTGTTAAATCAGACATTCCTGTCCAATATTCCAAAAGGCCTGGCACAGCTCTGCTGTCAATGATAATGATTTCTTTTCTCTTTTTCTCAATTCTTTTTTCATCCTGGGGCTGACTCACTGCATATTGAGTCCATCGATGATATTGCAATTTCATAAAACAAACATTCATGCATTATAGATAACTGGTTTCCCCAAATCAGCCCGTTGTATCAGAATGAATAGCAGGTGATTTTATACATCAGAAAGAACAATTAAAAGCATTGAAAAAATGTTGGAAAGTATTGATTTAGTTACTTGGTAAGTGTGAGATTTTTAAATGGGGAAAAATGTCTCAAAATATTGCAAATTTCATACAATTTTTGTTTTTTCCCTGGCTGATTCTCAAAATAACAATGGTGCTTGTCTTACCACTTGAAAAATACTAAATCATTTCATCGCAAGATTTAAATACTCCTTTGGCAGATACAGGTAATTACAGTATTTCCTAGCCTGATAGGAAAGACATTTATTTACCTGGAATGCAGAAGGGTCTAAGTAATCTTTCTGGTTATTTAACTCATTGCTAACCTCTTTCTGAGCATGCAGTTGTTTGCAGCTACCTAAAACTCCAGAGGGAAAGGTATCAGAATGAACTAGCTTTTTAGTGAGTGTTTAGGAAAAAATGAGTTAAGGTAAGGATTGATTGTCACAGTGTTTCTTATCCAGTTACTATTGTCAAGACAATGAGGTTAATATGGACTGTCACTAAAACAGAGGTTTATTTTTCATGTGATTTCTCAGTCTAATGTTATGATCTTTCAACCTATAATGAGATAAATGGGGCTTCATGTTTGAAACAAGTATTTGCTTAGAGATGGAGCCAAACCGCTCCAGCTTGTTTTGAATTGCTAGCTATCCCCAAAGAACTACTTACTGACTTATCTCTATTTTCTATTTGAAGTATACATTTTGTTTTAATGTGTGCACCACACAGTCAAAATGTTAAGAACTCATTTTGAAACAAAAATAATCAGATTTATTCCAGTCTTGCCACAGATAATGTAGCTTAATTTCCTTTGTAGACGTGTATCATTGAGACATTGTGCCTGAGAAGCCCTAAAATCCTTTGGATCAGCTTCCTTTTTGATCCATTGGGAAGATCTTCATCTAAGGGCTCTGACAACAGCTTTGCGTGATTCATTTTGGATTATATTTGTAGTAGGAAAAAGCACTGTGAGCAAAAGTATTCCACCTGCTAAAATCTCTGCATGTGAGTTACGCCAAGCTGGATGGAAAAAAGCACATCTGTCTTCAGCTCTACTTTTCCCCATCTTGATCCTGAAGAAAAATTTTATACAGTTATAATATTTAGGATATAAACCTGGAAGCGTAGGGAGTCAAGTCACTTCTGTGCAGGTCTCCTTGCAATACTGTCACAGGTTCTGGGAACCTTTTCAATAGGAAGACTGTCGAGAAGTGTAGCAATTATGGTGTTTCAGCTTCTCCTGCTCTAGTCCATTGGTCCAACATGGGAACGTCCAACATATTCCAAAATAGTATAATTCTCATGGTGAGGGGTCCTGTCCATCAGGGTGCTGAGCAATACTCCCCACACCTGGAGCATCTGCTAAATCTTGATTTCTGAGGATGATTTAAAAGTTCCCATCACTTTCAATTGTTTTTTGAACAGATTTAGAAGACCAGTAGACCTAATCATACTTTGTTATCATGATAGTGACTTAGAATAATAGAAGCATAGAATTATAGAATGGTTTGGGTTGGAAAGGATGTTAAAGACCACCTAGTTACAGCCCCCCTGCCATGGGCAGGGATATCTTCCACTAGATAAAGTTGCTCAAAACCCCATCCAACCTGGCTTTGAACACTTCCAGGAAGGGGACAGCCATAGCTTCCCTGGGCAACCTGTTACAATGTCTCACCACCCTCACAGTAAAGAATTTCTTCCTTGTATTTAACCTAAATCTATGCTTTTTTAGTTAAAAACCTTTCCCTCTTATTCTATCACTCCCTGGTAAAAAGTCCCTCCCCTTCTCTCCTGTAGGCTCCTTTTAAGTACTGGAAGGCTGCTATAAGGTCTCCCCGGAGCCTTCTCTTCTCCAGGTTGAACAACCCCAACTCTCTCAGCCTGTCCTCATATGGCAGGTGCTCCAGCCCTCTGATCGTCTTTGTGGCCATCCTCTGGACCCACTCAAGCAGGTGACCATTCCTTGAGAATAATTCTTTCAGTTGTATGAATTCAGAGATTAATGAAATCCTGATTTTCTATTCGGCAATCATTGGGAAGAGTTCATTTCAGTTCTGCCTTTTTTCCCTTTCTTTCTTTTTAAAATGGCTTTATTTTTCTTGGCAAAATCAAAACAAATAAAAAGGTATTCTTATGTGAACTGCTTGTTGTTTGGAAAGTGTGCAATCCAGGAAACATCCACCTAAACTCAGCAACTAAGTAAAATTACGCAGCAGCTCAGATAAAGGATCCTACTTTTTCTTTTCTAGTATCCTGCATTAAAAGCCTGTGTTTATTTTTCAGAAAGATGAAAGAGGTATTCAATAGTAAAACAGATTTTGGACTACTGAAACCCCTTAATCAGTAGCTTATACTAGTATCATTACCTTTCTCTTCTAGGAAAAGTCAGAATAAGCATTTTAAAGAGCAGGGTTCCCATTTATACAGAACGTAATAAGTCTGTATCAGAGTACTCCTGGGCACCAGAGTTGCTTGGAAACAAATGGACATGATTCATTGCTATTTTTCAACACCCAAGACAAAGTTCTCTAAAAGAAGTTTAGTTAAGTTTGAGCGGAAAAATAAATGCATATGAGCCTATTCCTGTTCAGGAAGTGGTAATACATTATATCTGTCCTTTAGAATCTACTTAGCTTTAATATATATTTGCTCCCATTGTTTCTTTGTGAAAACTACATCTTTCTCAAATTAAATTTTTGGCTGAGGTTTTTCAAAAGAAGGCTATTTTTCTCCTCTGCCTGCAAGACTCTAGTTGCTTTCTGTTGCCATCTGCAGTTAGAGGTAAATGAAGGAAACAGAAGTGATTTAATAATTTCAATATGACTTAAAAATCATTTAAAAAAACCCCAAACATCCATTTTTGAGTTCTAATTTAATGCTTCTCTGGCCAGTTTTAGCAAATCTCCAGTAATCTGCTTTGTACTCAAAGAGCTAAGCCAAACCAGAGCATATTGGTACATAGTGATAAGTTGAAGGCAGAAAAAATTCTCACATTTCATTTATATTGCTTTTAGCAGTAGGATATGAACAGCTTCAAGATTTAAAACTAAGTTCAGAGTTCATCATACCTATCTTTGTTCATCTTAAAGTTCAGTACCTATTTTATGCTTGTTGTCTAGACTCCTTCTAATGTGTGAGGCCTTCCTTAGAGTGCTTAATCCCGTTTGGGATGGTAGAATGAGTTAGTCGCTAGAGATACATACGATGGCATTTGAACTTAAATTAGTGAAGTTGAACAGGTCAGTTGCACTCTTTGTTTCTGATATGTATGAGTAATTCCCATTAATAACAGCAAGAATACAATGTATGAACTGAATATATTGTTCATTTGATTTATACAACTATTTTATTAATTCCCTGTAATTTAATACTGCCTGCCAAAAAGCATTAAAATTATATATGGTAGTGTGGTGGATTGACCTTGCCTGGACGCCAGGTGCCTACCAAGCCACTCCATCACTCCCCTCCTCAGAAGGACAGGGAGGAGGAAGAAAATTAGATGTAAAACAAGTCATGGTTCAAGATAAAGGCAGTTTAATCAAGTAAAAGCAAAGGCAGTGTACAGAAGCAAAGGGAAACAAAAGATTTATTCCATACTTCCCATCATCAGGTGATGCTCAGCCACTTCCTGGGAAGCAGGGCTTCCAAATTGCTTTGGAAGATAAATGTTTTAATAACAAGTGCCCCCCCCCCCCTTCCTCTTAGCTTTTATTTCTGAGCAGATGTCATATGGCATAGAATATCCCTTTGGTCAGTTTGTCAGCTGTCCTGGCGATGTCCCTTCCCAAGATCTTGCCCACCCCCAGCCTACTGGTGAGGGGGAATGTTGAAGAGACAGCCTTGATGCCGTGCAAGCACTGCTCAGCAGTAGGCAAAACACGGGTATGTTATCAACAACTTTTCTAGCTACCAATACAAAGCACAGCACTATGAGGTCTGCTATGGGGAAAATTAAGTCCATCTCAGCCAGACCCACTACAGATAGATATGAAATATGGAAACTCTGGAAAAACTCAATCCTATAAAAAGGGTAAGTGAAAATTCAGAGAGTTTTTAATCTCAATAGTTTCTCACAATAAAGGGTTGAGTCACTGAAATTATTCTTAGCAGGAAATGGTCAGCATCACTGTTTACTCTTTTCCTTACTTTTAGAGAGTGTCAAGATACCTTGGCACTTGTCAAGAAATCTGTGGCAGTGGTTCAAAACTGGGTCAAAATTTAAGTTAATTCAAAGTTAAGACAGTAAGCAAATGTTAAAAGTGGTTCAATTATAGATGTGTATTTCACTGGACTCTAACTACAGGGAACTGGGGTTGCAATCAGTTCACAATATTTTTTTTTCTGCTGCTCCTTCCTCCTCATGTTCTTCCCCTGCTCCAGCATTGGGTCCCTCCCATGGGGTACAGTCCTTCATGAACTGTTCCAGCATGGGTTCTTGTCATGAGCTGCAGTTCTTCAAGACCTGCTTCAGCATGGGTCCTTTCCATAGAGTACAGTCCTTCAGGAATGGACCGATCCTCCAGCTTGCATCTCCCACAGGCCACAGTTCCTTCCAGAAAACTGCTGCTGTGTGGGCTCCTCTCCATGGGCTGCACCTTCCTTCAGGATGTATCCACCTGCAGCAGCATAGGGTCCTCCATGGGCTGCAGTGTGGGTATCTACTCCACTGTTGTCCTCCATGGGTTCCAGGGAGACAACCTTTATCACCATAATCTTCTCCATGGGCTGCACAGGAATCTCTGCTCCAGTGCCTGGAGCACCTTCTCCCCCTCCTTCTTCTCTGACCTTGGTATCTGCAGGGTTGTTTCTCTCACATTTTCTCACTTCTCTCTCTCAGAGTTGCTGCATACCATTTTTACCCTTTCTTAAATATGTTATCACAGAGGTGCCACCAGTGTCATTTATGGACTCAGCTTTGTCCAGCAGCGTGTCTGTCTTGGAGATGCCTGGAGGGGGTATTGTCCGGCCTGGGGGCAGCTAGTCTCTTCTCACAGAAGTCACTCCTGCTTCCCCCCTCACCCCCCACCCCACACTGCCAACATCTGGACACATAAACCCAATACACCTGCTAGTATTATAAAGCTCTTGTTCGGGTCTGCCTGGAAGAAAACAGCAGTAGCTGAATACCTCTAAGCTGTTAGATGGAAGTATTTTTCTGCATTAGAACGAAGGATAGATTATACCAGTTCTCTCATTGTGTGCTGGAGAATATAGGTGAGGATTTGGCATCTGCTTTGAGAAACTTACCGGGTTAACATTGCCTACTGGTTATTTTGAGTGTACGAAATCATCTTAAAATGTACAAAATCATCAGGTCTCAATAAGTATATTGTAAAATGATTTATTGCCTTCTGCCTGCACAAAAAAATATCTCTCTTCTCTGGAGATCATCACATTCTTTTTGAATGTCAGAAAGTTTCTCAAATAAACTTTGAGAAGGTGATAAGTGTTATTCCTCAGCGGGTAATGTTCTGGACTGCCATACTGTGGTACTTGTAGATATGAGCTGATGTCCATGTGTAACTGCATCTTTACCTTCCCTCAGTGATGGGGACTTGCAGTTGAGTTGTAACAAATCTTAACGAATTCAGAGTAGGTGTCATCAGCTTATTTGTATAGTATATCTAAGCATGAGCTTAAACAAAGAACCCATTTGTGTCAAACTGATCCTAAGATGTTTTACAAGACAAATCTGTCATATTTTTGGTTTGAACTTCTAAAATAATACAAATTTTAAATTCATGCTGGATTGTAACATAGCTAAGGAACATCAGTGCTGGTGCTGATCTCACTTAGCATCACCTGACATCCTCATAATTTTTGTATTCCTTGTCTGTCTGCAAGAATACTAATTACTTTCTTGCTGTAATCTCTGTTATCTTGGCAATCGTGAAAGTTGCATACCAGTGTTTTGAATGTAGTGAAAAGTTAAGTGTCTTTGGTTTCTGTAAAATGTTTTTAGACAAACTTATCATCTGGCAGCTAAAAGAACATCTTATTCTCATCTTGTATAGTTAAAAGGTGTTATCTTACTGGAATGATACCATAGCATTTGGCAGCAAAAAATCAACAAATAAAAATTAATAAATTAAAAAAAAATCAGCAATATTTTTCCCCTTGGATATGGCTACCTGCATCCCTATCATCCCATAAGGTCCCATCTGCTAAATACCCCCTTACATAATAAGAAATAAATATTTACTGCTTCCTCAAATTTGCAACCTAGCAGTGATTTGTTGTAAACAGATATAACACATTTTGAAGTGTGATGCTCTGTAAACTCATTGAAAGGAGGTGCATTTGGGGTTATCACGGAATTTTGATTATCTGCCTTCTACAGTATACTGCATGATTCCCATGTTTGCAACTGTTTTCATTAGTAATAGAATCATCAGAGCTTCTTTTACGCAACTCATTCCTATTAATCCAAGTCTTTTTTTACATCTTAAACTCTCATTACAATTTACAACTAAATCTAACTATATAAAATTATCTTTACTCCCACTGCTTCTTGCTGTGTGAGTTTTGAGGTGTTATAGAGCCTAATCTCCTTCTGGGAAGATTTTGCTAACTGTAGGCATGTTAGAGGTAGAAAGATCTATGAGTCAGTGCAAGACACCTATACGCAGATGATGAAAGTTCAGTATAAGAAAGGGTAGGAGAACCTGATTCGCTATTAGCAAATGATCTCTCCAGTAGCATCGCAAGGTGTTTTAAGCATGGCATATGTGTTTAAGGTCTTCAAGCAGATGTTCAGTTGCAGTGATGCTGGTATATATACACATCATCCAATTATTTGATCTTGACTTACGCTTTATGCACATAAAATAAACATATACTTCCTTTAATTTCTACAGTTTATAGTAGAATCTGAAATACTGAAAGGGTGCTTCTCCCATCCTTGATCAAATCCTGTAAGCCCATAAATAGGAGCAATACCAGTGAAAACAACAATGGGCTTAAAATATTCTTAGTCATACAGAGCTTATAGATATGCTTATTCTGGACTATTATAATTCAAAATGGACATCACATTTCAAGCGCAGGAAACTATTAAGTCAGACATGCTAATACGTAGGATATGAACTGTGGGACCGTGCAGTATCTGTAATTCTTACACAATGTGCTGTATAAACAAGACTGATAAAACCAGGCACCACTGACAACAATAGTCAGTGAGTATGAATAGACCTTGGAAATAACACTATTTCTAAGAAGTGAGTAAGGAGTAAATTACGCAATCATTTATGGACAATTCTCCACTTGTTCCTAGGTTCTATAGGTATGGAGCTTGTTGTACTCCTTTTCTAAAAGAAACATATAAGCTTGTGCATGGCTTCTGTACAGCCTTATTCTCTTTTTTTCAATGTAACTGATTGTGTTGAAGTGGAATTTGCCAGTAAAATCGTCAACTTTTGAAGTTTCAACATTTTAATTTTCTCTGTTGAAAACTTTGAAAGATTTTTATTTAATTCCTCTAGTAAAATTCCAGCAGGAAGGAAATTTTACTCCCACCTGATTCATAGTAAACGGTATTCAAGGTCAAGAGGCGCATTAGAAGTTTAGAGGTATCAGCAGAAGAAAAGAAAGCAAGAAGAAAAAAAGCCCAAAATACTTGGAGCTTTATTCCTACAAACTGGGGTATAGCAAAGTGAAATCTGTGTTTAAAGGAAAGCTAGGAAAGACCAAATTTTCTGTTGTAGCACTAACAAATCCTGGGATAGGACAGGGAGACCATTGAAGAGTGGTTTATGGGAAAGCACAAGCGAGTGCCTCACAGTATCTCTCAAGGCCCTTCGGGTAGAGTCATGGCTACAACCACAAATACTGAAAGAAAAGGGAGAGGCTAATCAATGTATCATATCAAAGACAGTATCCCTACAGACTTGGAGAAGAGTGGCTGGAAAGCTGCCCAGTGGAAAAAGACCTGGGGGGTCTTGTTCAATATCTGCCTGAATATGAGCTAGCAGTGTGTCCAGGTGGCCAACGAGGCCAACCTGGCCTGTATCAGGGATAGTGTGGCCATCAGGACCAGGGAAGTGATTGTCCCTTTGTATTCTGCACTGGTGAGGCCACACCTTAAATACAGTGTTCAGTTTTGGACCCCACGCTACAAGAAAGATATTGAGGTACTTGAGCATGTCCAAAATAGGGAAACAAAGCTGGTAAAGGATCTAGAGCACAAGTCTTATGAGGAGCAGCTGAGGGAGCTGGGGTTGTTTAGCCTGGAGAAAAGGAGGCTGAGGAGAGACCTTGTCACTCTCTACAACTACCTGAAAGGAAGTTGTAGCAAGGTGGTTGTCAGACTCATCTCCCAAGTAACAGATGATAGGACAAAACGAAATGATCTCAAATTGCACCAGGGGAGGTTTAGATTGGATATTGGGAAGAATTTCTTCACCAAAAGTGTTGTCAAGCATTGGAACAGGCTGCCCAGGGAAGTGGTGGAGTCACCATCTCTGGTGGTATTTAAAAGACATGTAGAAGGGGTGCTTAGGGACATGGTTTAGTGGTGTTTTTGGCAATGTTAGGATGATGGTTGGACACAATGATCTGAAAGGTCCCTTCCAACGTAGGCAATTCTATGAAAGACCATCAATTTAAAAATGAACTGAGTGATTTTAGGAATCTCATAGTTGTACAGATGAGAACATAAGGGTATACAACTGCATTTTAAGAAAATTACTGAAAAATAGAAAAGATTTCTAGAGAATTAGTATTAATTAAACCACACACACTAATTTCTAGGAGGTGTTGGGTAGTGAATAATTACTTTAAGTGTGATTCCTTCCCATGTCTAAAGTGGACTAGCTACACTCAAAAGTATGCATCTCATAATCCAGTAATAGTCAGTGGAAACAAACAGGTACATTTTGGGCAGGTGCATATGTCAGGGAGCAGCAAAGACAAGGCTGCTCCAGGAGGAGGATGAGCCAGGAGGTGATCCCAGCACAGGCAGACAGAGATACCCTGAGAGGGCAGTCCCGCAACACCCAGGCAGTACCAGCGTGGTGGTAGGAACACAGTCCATCAACAATTCAGTGATCATCAGGCAAGGTGAGGTTACAAGTCAGGTCCAGGTCCATCTACAAAGTCCAGTCAGCATGTCAGGGCAGCAGGAGACAGGGCCAGAGAAAGCAGTGACAGAAAACTGGGAAGGTCATTCTCTTACACCAGTCATTTTTTACATTGTGTGACTTGTGAGGCTAACAGGCTCAGACTGTGCCTAGCTTTGATAGGTTTGCCCTGCTAAAATTTGGATGCAAGGGACAGGAATAGATCTGAGCCATTTCCTTAAGCCCTAATTAATTGTCAACTATCTTCAAATAAGCATGAATTTAGAGTAATGTGATCCTCAACCTTGAAATATACGTATTCCTCATTAGTGGAAGCATAGTTGTTCTCTGAATCTACTAGGTGTGTTGGATGACTTTGGCAAAGTGGTATTTAAAGTATTGTTTCAAGACAGGAAGGGTTTGGGTAGCGTGGAGCCTAATGAGAAATATATTTAAAATGTTTGTTTTACCCTGCTAGGTGGAAAAATGCATTTCATTCTGTTTTTTTCAATAAACATGCTTGTCCCTATTTTATCTCCAAAGGTAGGATTATGGAAGGAGGACACCCCCAAGAAAAGGGCAGTTGGCAGATCACACATTCCCGGACTGATACGCTCATATCTCCCAGCGGTGAAGAAAGGCCACCAAGTTCTCTGCACAAGCTGGTGGGTGCAGGAGAATGGGAGCCAATGCAGGAATGGGAAGGAGTGCACCTGGCCAGCTGATGTGCCCCATGCTCTTAGCATACATCAGGGCAGGGAATTGGAAGGAGAAGGGGAGTCCCTGGTGGGAGCTGTTGCAGTTGTCACAAGGGGGAGCAGCACTGGGCCTGTTTCAAACCTCATTTCTTTCCTTCCTACTTTGGCTTCTATTTAGACCCACCCGAACAACTCTCCCATTCCATGTTATCTGGCCTTTGTTTCTGCCATAAAGGAACTTGAGCCAAGCTTTCCATATTAAGAAAGCAGTCAATATTATGTCTTATTTAGAGAGCATTAGAGGCAGAGAAGCCCAGTAGCATTGTCTAGAAAAGGCTTCTCAGCTTCTGTGGGAAGGAAATAAGGTTCTATTAGAAATGACTCTGAAACGCAAGAACTTGCGGAGAGAACATTTTCTTTGTGTGCGATTTATAACCACCTTATAGAATGCTGCAATAGGAGCTTGCTGTCATATATTTTAGTTTACTAGGTCCAAACTACTCTGATATCAACATACTTTTTAAAGAAAATAAACCTATTGGATGAAGTGGATGAATGGAAGTTGAGATTTGCTGGGCATAATAATAAAATCAAAATCCTAGGAGAAAGGAGAGCGGGTTCCCAAATGCTTCTGGAAGAGAACATGCAGCTTACAATTTAATAAGAACAAAGAATAATCTGAAAGCAATTTGTTTTAGTCTCTACTGTCTATAGAGTTTGATGAATATTATTGGAAAATACTGACTGGCAAGAGTCACATATTCGGCCACTCCAAATGAAGACATGGAATGAGGTACATGTAGGTGCAAGGGTCCCTCAGGAGACCTTGTCTGATTACAAATGATGCATTGAAAGTCAAAAAGAGGACTCAAGAAGAAAAAAAAAAAACCTGTAAGAAGAAGGTAAGAGGTGGATAAAAGTCAAAGAAATGCACCATTAATTTTATTCTTTCACCCTCTTAAACCTACAGTTGAAGGTACATTGTTATTCTATCAACCCCAGAAAGCATCTGCTTTCCTCCTCTTCACACTGCAGGAAGTATTGTGTCCACAACTGAATTATTTCAGCTGCACTGATATTAAATTTCAGTTCCTAATCAAATGTTTTTTATGGAGAGGTGAAGCTCCATTCCTTGATTTGGCCCTTTTCCACAAGATTTGTCCCACACCAACTGTGCTAGGGAAATCCCATCATATCCCATACCTTGAAAGGTGGAACACCTCGCTTGATTAATGAATATGGGAGAAAGGGCTGAAGGGCCTTTCAGAAGGTTCTCTGGTTGTTCACGGCACAACATTTTCTATGCCACAGCTACTTTCTGTGTCTGAAGGCAACCAGTATTTAGTTATTGGTACTGGCACTAGAGAAGGCCATATAACTAGATGGACAAACTGCTTTGCACTTGTGAAACTACGGTTCAGGTACATTAAAATTGCTTTAAAATTATGGAATTAAACCAAGAGTTTTATGGGATAGTTTACGTCCTTATGGGATTCCATTAGAAAGACATCAGTTTTGTTGAATTCAAAGGTATAGTTCGAAAACTATTTTCTGATGCAAAGCTGTATAGGATATTTTCATAATCTTCAGTAACAAATGAAATACATATTCCAGGTTGATCCAAGCATTCTACTCTGTAAAAGTCACAACATATTATCCTTTATTATCGCTTGTCTGGATAAATGATGTATTCAAAAATATCCAAAAATATCATACAAGAATACAAGATACAAGAAATTTTGTTTTGTCGTGTGATCACTTTGTAATTACTAATAAATTACTAATAAAGCATTGTTTATTTTTTCTCACAGTTGAATGGATAAACAGTTCTGTTCAGATTTCTGACGCTGGCATACCACTGATATGCATAATGCATAGGCAGCATGCATTATGATCTATATTTGAGTGGTAGATATTTCATGATATTAATCTTTCAATAAGAAGCCTTGCAATGTATACCGTACATAAACAGTCAACTCTTTATCCTGCTGTTCATATGAACAGCAGTTTAAAAAGTTGCCAGTCAGGAGGGTTCCCATTTGCCTTAAATATTTTACCTATCCATGTAGTCAGGAAAAAAAAGGAAAATAATATTTTGTGCCTCTCCCTGTGTCTCAACTGCTTCACTCTTCTCATCCCACTTTGCAGTAGACAGATGGAATGGACCATTCTTTGTCTAGTTATATCGTAGAAAAAGGCAGGACAGGCTGAGGGATCTATGACCTTGCTAGTGTGCTAGTGAATGGATTACAGTGGCAGGGAACAGGAAAACGTTTGCATTCCCACCCTTCATCTTTTATTGACAGGGAGACTGTTCACAGCTCGCAAAACTGTTCACAACATGTTGAGGCTTGCAACTCCAGATTGAAAACATCAGTTATTTTTTTTTTACACATAGATGATTCCCTAAATCCTGATGGGTTTTAACTTGCATAAAAATTCTGAAGGACAATCTAAATAGTTTGTTTTCAAGAGTATCCAGTTGCATTCTGCCAACTTGAATTTTGTGCAGCCACTCCACAGTGAAGTCGCCAGCCCCGGCACCGCTGCAGTCAGTTCTCCGTGCAAAGATCACAAGCTACTGTTTTATACCAGCAGGCCAAGAGTGCACATGGTCAAGGCAGATCATTGAGGCATTGTCTCAGATGATAACCCTGGCAGTAAGTGTTGCTTAGTGGGATAATGCCATAGTAGTTGTACCAGAAGACAATAGCAGTTTGTGCTTTAGAATTCAGAGGGTCAACACGTGTCTGGATGAGGTTTCTGTCCTGAATATCCAAATATTGATGCTGTAGCATTTCATTATTTTTGCTTTGTTTCTGCTTAATGCATACTTATAATCATTAGAAATACTATAAATAAGTGAATTGTCTTAAAATAGAAATGAATGTTGGAGTTGAGAGCTGACATTTAGGAGCTCTGGGAAATACTGGTAGGAGTGTAGCTGGGTGGAAAACTCTTTTCTATCCTGCATGTTCTTGATAATTTGTATTTATTTGACCTCTCTAAAAAGTACGGAAATTAATTTTGACTTTTTTTTTATGACTTATAATCCTTGGGAAATAGAATTTAAGCTAAATCAGATATTTTGTTTCAAAAAACTTGAGAAGTCATATTTTTCCCATGTTTAAAAAATATGCTATCATAATTAACTTATAGTTATGCTCCTACAGTCTTACATCATGTAATCCTAAATACAAAGGTCTCAATGAAAATTCTGAACTACAAAATTGTCAGTTTAGATTCCACCCATTTCAAAATCTTTGTTAAAAAGGAAAAAAAGAACTTTTCCCCATGAGAAAAATGTGAATTTCTGCAAATGGAAAATGTTTTGCTGAAATAAATCCCAAACTGCTTATAACAGTAAGTCTTTGTTTTATACTCCTTCAGAACAGCAGCACTTTGTAGGACCTTTAAAAGTCAATGTTTCAAATGGTACCAAATGTTCTTTTCTATCAATTTCTTTTTCAGCCAGGGTGTAGATAAACAGTGTTTGCAATATCTTCTTAATCAGTACCCTCTATCCCAGTAGATTCAACCCTTCTGTCAAGTTGGTTCCCTGCTGTAGAAAATTCTGTTTATTTGTACCATTACAATAGCCAGGAAATTAATGGAATTCAGATCTCCTGTGTTCATCTTCTAAGGCTACAATACTAACTTTACCATACTCAATAAAAAAAGAAGACAACCCATTTATCATCCCCTGAGATCTCTTTCTGGCAACCAAGTTCTTACATTAATAAATATAGCAAAATGCATTTGTTTCATGTCAGTGCTTTCATAACACAATTGTTTTGCTGAGCATGTTGTGTAGTTTTCATACTGGACCTTTGGTTCCTATTTCATTCCTTGTCTGTCTTTATTGTTAGCTAGTGCTGAGCTCCACAGACAAGGGTGCCCCTTCCTCCAAAGAGGGAGAGCTCTAAGGACTTGAATGGCAGGCCAAAGTCTGCTGTCAAAATATTTTTTCCTCATGCTCCATCCTTATTATAGACATACAAGGTTCAGATTCAGCCTTAGCTCTGGATTGCGCGTGGAGTCCCAGTGTAGGTCCGAGTGCCTGTTCATGGAACAGGTCATTCTGATCAGGTCACGTACAAATGGGGCAAAGCACCCACAGATCTATTCTGGGGCACCTATCCCATCCTGTGGTTTTCCTAAGACAAATATACAACTTTTGAACTGAAAATCAATTCAAGCAAACAGGTAATAATACAGATGGAAAATGACTGGAAGATAGTGTCCACTTTCATGCCTGCTTTTAATTTTGTGCCCACAAGGCCAGTTTGTGAGTGCAGTCAGTGCTTCAAAACACGTCTGAATATAAAGCCCTTCCACATTCAACACTCCTTCCTCTATTGTGACGGGGACAAAGAAGGGAATTTTGCTCTTCAGTCCTTAGATTCAGATTGATTGTCCTTCGTCATAAAGCACTCCAGGTTTGATTCAGCTGCTTAGAAAGCTCTCATGAGCTTTCATGATAATTTCAGTGATCCCACTGAAGGTCCACGAGGACTGTTAAACTGACCTTTCCTATTAAGAAGAGGTATGCTGGGGAGTCCTCACCGACTGCTGGGTAGTGTTACACTGAGGCTGTGTCTGAGAAGGTGGTTACGTTTTGGACTGGCTGAAATTTTTGGAAGGCTACAATACCTAATCTCAAATGCAATACACTTCAGTAATCCAGTTGTCTATCACAGTATGCCAATTTGGCAAACATTACACTTGGCCCATTATGCAGGCAAAAAATCATTTTTTTGAAAGATTAAAAGACATTCATGATTAATACCCTACAAAACGAGCTGTTGAGAAGCCTTCATGGCAAAAAGTAGCCTGCCCTTTTTTACCAGCTACTCTAGCAAGGGGGAAAGGCTGTGGTTAATGATGTGGAAACTAGTTCTTAGTATCTCAGCATCACTGCCTTGGCTGTCAAAATAACTATTCGTTTCCATGGCTTGAAATGGACTCTGTACAGCTGTTTTATGAAAGTGCTTTGAAAGCCAAGCATTGTTGCCATGTGAGTTTATGTAAATCACATGGTAGTTTCAAAGAAGAATTATATGAATTTGAACTACATGAAGCCCTAACTAGAGTGAACACGATGATTTAGATAATTCCTGATGGTCTCCTACACAAAATCAGACATTGCATACACTATTGTACAATAAAATCGTCCAGCTACTTCTATTCTTTAAGCATTTGTCTGCAACAGAGCAGTTTTCCTTTTAAGCACTGCTCTGCACTAAGGCTGACAATTTGGATGTGATTGCAATGTACTGATCTTTAATGTTATAATTGTCATATGGTACTTTGTGCTCCTGTAATAGGCCTGCATGATACTGGAAGTGAATAGTGACAATGGATATCCCATGGAAACTCAGTAACTCACCGATGCTATGCTGGATGCTGCTCCCACCGAAATCAATGGCAGTGTTTCCAATTATAGAAATATGAGCAGCATTCTGTCTGTCTATGTGGCAATAAAAATCAGAAGCAAAGAAGAAAGGACCTGAATGAATCACATAGGGGTTAGCGTCTCAGTGTTTGATTTTAATAAAAGGTTGTTGGAAAAGGGGAAGAGAGTTAAGATTAAGAACGTAATTTAACCTTGGTTAAACTGTTCTTGTCAATATAACTTCAGTGCATGAACTGCCTTTTGTGATAAAACAATAAAAACATTAACAATTGTCCTGCCTGAGATCTGCCTCCCTCTCCCTCCAGAGCGTCTGGCTCAACAGCGTAGGGCGTGTGGGCTTTAGTCTCTGGCTTTGCAAAAAGCTACCTGGTGCATCTGTCTTCATTGCTGCTGCTGTGTGAGTTGGGCCTGTGATCGGCTTCCATCCCATCCTGGCAAACACCATCTTCGGCCTGTGATGGCTCTGCCTGCAATCCTCATTACCAGAGATCTGCCTGGTCTGCCTTGTGGATGAGCTTTCCTCATTAAAATACTTCCCCTTTCTTCCCTGCTCTCACCAAACTCTTTCCTCTTCTCAGACTCACAAATCCAGGTTCTCCCTCGTATAGTCAATTATTTTCAGTTTTCATAATTCAGTTCTTATTCTTTTACTGCGGTTATCTGCTGTCTGCTCTTGGTATCTACCTCCCACCTGGATGGACTGTCATTTTTAATGGAGCACCTTTCAGGAATACAGAAGAGCTTACATGTGGGACAGGACCATCTGCAAAACTAGAGGTTTCCAAACCTGTGCTAAACTGGTCTCCATAATCTGTCAAATTCTCACCTTGTGCTTAATAAATGCAACACGAAATTATAAAGTCAAAATTGGGCCAGTGTTAGGATTCGAGCCACACTCATGTTTTTGCAACTTTCCTTTAAAAATTCCTTGAAAGTCACCCACAAACTAAAGCTTTGTGTCAAATTTTTGTAGCTCCTATTTGTGACGCTGTTTGATTGCTCAAAATATCATGATGGGAAGCTCAAAAATGGGAGATGGCAGATGTGCATAGATGTAGGAACACAGAACAGATGAGATTTTTGTGAGGAACAAGACAAAACTGAGATGTAATCCTAGTGCATCAAAATTAAAATTCTAACACAAAGTGAATAGGCCAAAAGATCAGAAATTCTTGAGGTTTATTTTCTTACTTTCCTAGCTGTTGAAGTGTTGCACTTTAGAAAGTGGTATCAGAAAGTGGTACCTAGTGGTATCAGACATGAAGTATTATTAAAGCACAAAGCAACTGCTTATTCTTAATTTTTGAAGTGCATATAAGGTACTATAGACTTACGAACGTACTAGATATGAAATATGGGATAATATTTTTTAAAAGACAAAGTAAGAATACGTGTAATTCTTTTCTTTCATTTCATGACAGATTCCTAAGTTATATTATAAATTTTATATATTCTACCTTGTGAGTAATTCAAATATTTGACTATCAGACTGAAAAGAAGGAAGAAGAAAGAAAAGGAAACATGGGAAGGATAAATTTTTATATGAACTGTGTGAAGCCTCCGTTTTAAAATAATAATGTGACTTTAGAGCTTTTTTTGTACTTATTAAGAAACTACAGATTAAAGTAACCTCAGTAAAGTCACTGTTTAACATTGTTTATGCAATGTTGTGTTACATTAAAAACAGTTATGTTTCTTTATGAAATTAGATGAAAAGAAACATTAAACCAAAACACTTAGTTTATGTTGTTCAAACCAAAGGCATGCACAGACAAAGGACTTGGCTGTGTATTTGTGGAGGGTTTTTGCCTCATTTTGGAAGAAATTTTCTATTATTGCAGTTACAGAATTTCACTCTGGGATGAAATTATTTCTCATATTTTTTCTGAATGCGTTGTAATAGCTTTTTCTGTTGAAGACACAGAGAAATGCCAACAAAAGGGTTTTTATAGTAGGAGGAAAAGTACAGGGCTGTTTGAAGCATGGTGAACACTAGTGGACAAAGAGCTGTGTAAATCCTGTAGGTGATGCTGTGCCTTGTGCATGAGTGGAAGAGAACAATAAAAAAAGAAACACAAGGAGGACAGATAGCTGGTGACGGGGGACTATGAATGAAAAAAGAGGAGCATGAGGGTCAGGAGCTCAGACATGGGTGTCAGCGGACACTCAACAGAATACTTCTGAGAGCATCCACTTGTCCTAGGAGGCATCCATGGAACTGGGGACACAGTACAGCTTGGAAGCATGACTGATGAGGGAGCAGAATTCTTTCGAAACCCCCCTTCCCCACTGGGTTTCCTCCTCCAGGTGGTGGAAATGGACAGCATAGACAGGACCAGGATGAAAAGGTGAAGTGAGTTGGTTGGGCCTCAGAATGAGGAAGAGGTGAGGAAACATGCAGCCAAAGCCTCAGCAAGAGGATCTGGAGGAGCTGGGAGCATGACAATGACTTGAAGCACTCGGGGTACATGTGTGCCAGGGTCTATCTTTTGCCACAGAAAGGTCAATGACGATCCAGGGTACCCATGGTGAGGGGGATGTGCCTATGCCCACCAACCTATAAAGGAAATTCCTGCATGTGCCACCTACGGCCTGGGGTCCAAGTGGAGGCTGGCTCTGAGGGGTTCTTCACACACACCACCACTCTCCCACCCTCCCCAGATAACAACATGTCCCATCTCTTGTTGTCTGGCAGGATGTAAGGGTAAGAAAATGAATCAGCTGGAAGACAGACATGTCGAGGTGATTGTGGAGACCAGTTTTGGGATGATTGGACTCTAAGTGACACTGACAGTTTGGGGGGCATGCACGAGCAGTTGAGGGGCGTGCAGGAGCAGTGGGCTGAGGAGAAGGTCTGGGGAACTGGGGCTGGGTGGGCAGGGCCTGCCCTCTGGCAGGACACCCAGGACAGGGGATGCACAGGAGGCCCCTACAATGATGAATGAGCTGGGGTTGTTTAGCCTGGAGAAGAGGAGGCTGAGGGGAGACCTTATCACCCTCTACAACTACCTGAAAGGAGGTTGTAGAGAGATGGGGTTGTAGAGAGATGGGGGCTGACCTCTTCTCCCTGGTGACAAGTGATAGGACGAGGGGAAACGGGTTCAAGTTACGTCAGGGGAGGTTTAGATTAGATATTAGGAGACATTTTTTCACTGAAAGGGTTATTAAACATTGGAATAGGCTGCCCAGGGAGGTGGTGGATTCACCATCTCTGGAGGTGTTTAAAAAAAGGGTAGATGGGGCACTGAGGGACATGGTTTAGAAGTGGCTCTTGTCAGGGTAGGCTAAAGGTTGGACTCGATGATCTTAAAGGTCCCTTCCAACCTCAACAATTCTATGATTCTATGATTCTATGATGGGCTACGCCGTGCACCGGTGGGAGGGAGAGGGATTGAGTAAATGCACTTTTTACCAAGATGAAAGAAGACATGAGGGCATTAAGAAGACAAGTCTGCCAAAGGTACCAAAACACCTAGGATAGAAAGAAACTGAAATTCAGGACAGGTCTAGTGAGGATCTGTCAAGTCCCAAAACTCTCATCCTGACTAAGGGTTGCGGCTGAGGGGCACTTGGCTGGGTTTTGTTGCGAGGGAAAACCAAGTGAGCCCAGTGGTGTAATCTGAGATCAAAACAGTCAGATGAGCCTTCAGCTCTTTCAGATGAGTTGCCTTTGTTCCAATGTTTCATCTGAGCTTGAAACACAACCAAAATTCAAAGTAAGCAGAGTCCCACAAGCCTGCAAGGCTAATCCCGTGCTTTGACAGTGCTCAGACCAAATCCCTCTCAGATAATTCACATCTGTTGCCTGGCTGACTTAGTGACATGACGTGTTCAGCAGGATCCCCTCTGCTCCAAAATTAAACCCAAACAGTGCAAAGGTCATTCCTCCATCCCCTCCAAGGATCAGAGGAATTGGCTGATGGCGAAATCCCTTTGAAGCAGGAGCTGTATGCAGCCACACTGTGGACGGGGGAAGGGAAATTGCAGTGATACTGCAGTTGTATTAGCTTGTGAAACAAAAGGCAGACCGTGTTCTGAAACACTGCGGTAAAGTCCAAGCATTCACCACTATAGGGGTTTCAAATTTTAAAACCTCCTCATGCTTCACTGAGGTAGCACTGGCAGGTACATGACTTATAGAAAGAGGCTGCATCTGTGCCTTTCCTCTCTCCCGTGAATACGTCTAGCTGCCAGCACACACTTCCTGCATTAACTTTCCCTTTCTACTGTTTGATTATACTGAGAACATAAAATAATACAGAGCATATTCTGTCACTGACGAGTGCTTTTCAGCCTTCAATTGGCAAAGGCAAACCTGACATTTATTTCTCATAAAAAACTCTCTCACTCGGTTTTAAGTGGAGACTGGGAAACCATGGCGTGCTTTCCATGGTTAGTTATTTTTCTTTCAAAGTGCCATAATTTTTGTTGTGATCGCTGGTGGAACTGTAGTGCTTCTGAAGCAGAGACCCTGTAACATGAGGTACGCTGTGCCAAGCACTTACTCTCGTGCACTGCCCTGGACCTTTCATGTGGATCAGTTTCAGGTGATGTGTAAAGCTGGATGACAACTGGGTGCCTCATTTGTTTGGTGGGAACAGCCATGGCCTCAAGATGCTGAGGGAACTTCTGGGTGCCAGGGGAAGTTCACAGTACCTTTACGTACATGCTGACACTGAGGACTGTGATTTTGGATCTACTACCTAAGTTAGGATTGTAATTTTGGAGCTGATATTTGAGCTGGGATGAATTCTAACAACTTTAGCCATCTAAAAGTTAGCTGTCTTGTCTAATATTTCTTAATACTCACTTTTGCTAGTCCTCGTTCTTCATGCATTGCACACACTATTTAAGGCAGCTTAACTGCTCAGCTGCAGCGCCCTACCATGGCAGTTCTGCTACGTCTACATCTAAATTACTCTACATTCATCTGGCTGTTATTTCCCTGTGTCTATGTCCTGTGAAATAACAGACTGACTAAAGATCTGACTAAAGATTTTTATTCCAGATCCTGCACAATCTGGAATAAAAGTGCTCTGCAGAGAAGGATCAAGCTAACAGAAAATAACCTGAAGAGCCTCACATAAAAACTAGATAGGGCTCTTCCAATACTTTGTAAAGAATATGTTGACATCCATTCTTAGGCCCCTGATTTTCTCTATGTGACAGCCCAGGGAGCTGAGGAATCTCACTTCAGGCTCCAGGTGATGAAAGACCAGCAGTTGTATCCAAAGCTTTTCTGGAATTAATTTAATATTCTTTGGTTTGCACATACAATCTTTCAATAAATTAGTGATATCATGATAAGCGATATAGTGATGTCGTTATATTCCAGTTCATGTGGACTCGTTTCTTTGATTTACAGCCTTATCTTTTTATCTCCAAGTTAAAGTTGAAACAATTCCTCCTGCCGTCTTAATATACAGACTGTTTATTCTCTGTAAGATTTTGCCAGGGGGAAAATATCCTTTCCTCTAAGAACCGTAGTAATATGAGAGTTTGATAGGGTCTTAATGACCTAAATGGACCAAAGTTGCTTCTTGATGAGACAGCTCTGCGACCCATTTTATCTTCAGTTCGCAGGAGCTAATTAAACTAATTTGAAGACAGAGAAGACGTCTCCAAAATGCAAAGACAGAGATGATTTTTTCCAGAGGAGAAGAGATAATATTAGCAATGTCTTCAGCCAAACTTTGGTAATATTCAGAGTTAGGCATTGACTCAGACCCACCTAGAAATAACTAATTATTTCCAGAAAGTCTCTGCTTGAATACTGATGAAGGTGTCACTTTGTAAAAAGCATAATGTTTTCCATTTCATTTCTTAACAATTGATTAGCATTGGAGAAACTGTACACATAATAACAATTGAGTCACATAGAGTAATTTCTTTTATTACTTCCTCGAATCAAATGTTCCAGTTGTGTGGGCAACATCAGGCTAACAACATCTCCATTTTCTGAACTCAGTATTTTTCATTTACCATAACTGATATACAAGTAATTTATTTCTGCCAAGACGAGATGTCAGCTTCAGGAATCCTCTGGCTGTCTTTGGTAGCCATTGCCTTAAAGTAGCCATTAGCTTAGTAATATCGATATTTAGTACTTGAAGACAATGGGAATCTTTCTTTTTATGTCAATAAACTCTTCATCGGACCCCTTTGTGAGTGATGAATACCGTAGATATTAAATCAACATTTATGCAGCGTGTTGCAGCTTTTACATTTCCAAATAACAATGAACAACAACTTCTAAAAAATACTTTTGAGGAAATTACCTCAGCACATTCAGTTGCACAAAAAGGAAAGAACATTTCGGTGACCCCCATCACACACCCTCCAGAGTGTTTCTGTTCAAAATATACATGACAACATACGCAAATGCAGTGAGGGATTCCTTTGCTTTCTGTGCCTGTTAGAGATCCCAGAGTCATTAAAGCACTGACTTAATGCCCGTTTATTTTGTACTCCCATGCACAGCACGCAGTAAACTTGCATGCTGAGTAGGTGGGCAGATGGCGTTTTGAATCCACCCCAAGCAGTTTTCCACAACTGACACAAAGTGCTGTGATTGGACTCTGAATGAGAAAACACATATGTCACCCCAAGCCTTTATAACCTTTATGGTTATAAAACAAGCAGCCGCTATTTATCCAGGGTCATTTTTCCCCCCCTAGTGATTTCAACAATGTACGTTTTAATGTATTTTCAGGGAAACCTCTGTAAAAGCCGTCACATCAGAGGGTCCCGGTGTCAGTATGGAACAAAAAGATTGAGGT
The DNA here is from genome assembly GCF_963924245.1 of Chroicocephalus ridibundus. Classification (NCBI taxonomy): domain Eukaryota; kingdom Metazoa; phylum Chordata; class Aves; order Charadriiformes; family Laridae; genus Chroicocephalus; species Chroicocephalus ridibundus. Next base: position 186,096,831 of record NC_086284.1, on the reverse strand, counting down.
GGTGACTGAGGAGCAGGAACAGGAAAAATGGGGAAAGAGCCAGGAGCATAGTACAACCATAGTGAGACAGTATCCAAAATTCTAGGGTCAGGGTGATAGCAGGAGCGTATCTATGTAGATATCAGCTGTATAGTTAAGGCCAAACTGCACCATGAACTTTACAGATAAATACTTATTCTTAGTTAAGCTCAGAAACAAAATCAGAGCACGGATGTAATCTTCCTGCAAGACCCTTGCTAATAAAGCAAGATATCTTGTTCAGCAGAGGAAAAGCTTCTGAATGCTCTCTGAGCTTGACACTCTGAAAAAGAAACATAACCCCCATGCTCTGTGACCGCCCGCACCCAGGGTTCAGCTGTCTGTTTTTTTCCTATGGCTCAGGCCTATTTCTGACATGTCTCCGTTGTATAAACTTGTCCCATACTTCTGAGCAAGTAACTAAGCTCTGAAAAAGGCTGTAGGAAAGCCTGTAGAGAGGACCATGCAAAATAAGAAGGGCAAAATTGCGGATAGAGATAGGGGAGATGGTGTTTGCTGGCAGCTGACAGATTCGAAAGAAAAAATGCCAACATAGAAAGGAATAAAACCCTAAAGGGAGAAAGGTGGAGTCAGCAAATGACAACTCATCAGCATGAAGGATCTAATCCAGGAGCAGGTGCCAGCTCTTTCCTGCCTGACTGGCACCTTCTCACCAGCAAAGCCTCTTCAGGTGCCTCTTGAGGGTGGTGGGCACACTAAAGCTCAGACTTGTAGCATTTGGGAGTGAAAGCCAACAACTGCTTTACACGATAAATTTGTGCGTATCTTGCTTGCAGAGCCTCTTTGCACACAGCTCTTTAGCTGCCTCCTCCAGGATCCTTTGAGCACAGTGACCCAAGAGAGGGGTGCAGAGGAAGGAAAAGGAGACAAACATTTTTGGAAGAATAGGTTGCTTCAGGTTTCTGCCAGTAATCCTTGTCTCTTCTTTAGCATGACTCACCCCTTTTTATTGACCGCCCCTCACAAATGCTCGGGTCAAACCTTTTTCTCACCCCAGAGGTCCATAAGGAGGAGTTAAGCTGTGACAGTCAGTAACGGCGTAATTTAGGTTGGAGAACTGGAACCTCTCCTGACTGTGGTTCAGGTGTAAAAATACTCCAGGCCAAAGTGTCAGGTATGAGTCTGCTACCACTTTGACTGGGTCTGTAGAGAGTTTAGCCTCCTGCTGATCATGCAGCTAGTCCTTACACAGATTTTATGTGGCAGTATGAGGCTGATGGAGAACAAAAATCCTTATATACCAAGATGTGACAAAATGTATATCGGAAGCGCAGAGCCACTGAAAGAGCAATCTTCCCCTCTCTTTCTCTTCAGGAGTACTCCTAGGTATTTGCACAGCACTAACACAGATGACAAGCCAAAATCTGCAACAAAAGTCATGCTTTTGTCTAATTATTGAAAATATTCATGGCTTTTAATTTTATTTTTTAATACCATTAAGAAAACAACAGCCATGTCCAGTAAGCCTCTCGATAGTTATTTATATATTCTTTTTTGTTCCAATTATATGAATTAAAATGCATGACATGCCAAAGATATATATTTGGAAAGTCTTTTGAACTAAATATTGTTAGCAATGGGAGATTGTTGATTATATTCACACAGCCCAGCCAGGTCTTATTATAGGGGTTTTCTTTGTTATGAGTATTTAGTCATATGTCATTTTGTGGATCTCTGTTAAGTCTTGAACATTTCATGACTTCCACTAGCTGAAGAGCTTCTGATTTTTCAGACTTATTATTTATAAAGCCCTCTGAGGTTGCAAATGACATTCAGTGGCAATTAGAAGAAAGTTCATGTATCAAAAATTACGACTAATGGAGACAAATTAGACATTGTGTAGAGCTTTAAAATTAAAACTCAACAATATTAGTCTAATCAATATTGTTTATAGAAAAATGACTTGCATACTACAAAACGCCCAACTTAAAAGGCATTTCCTGGGGCAAATGAAGGGTATATCAATAGACAAAATAATTGCATATAAAATATGCCACCGAAACAGCATTTTCACCAAGGAAGAATAATTTAAGAACAAACAATTTTCACAAAACTCCCACTAAAAGCACTGGTTCATTATAATCAGAAAGTCAAACATTTACTTAGCATCACTGATGCTGACAATTAGTCTTTTGTCTTTTTTGCATCTGGTGCTTTTAGCAAGATTCATTTAATCAAGAAATTTATCCAGATACTAATTTATTTACTGATACCCTCTTGGTTTATTTCGCAACTTCTGTTCATAATCAGAAGATTCTAATTCTTTCCTTTTTAAGAGACTATAAAATAAAAATTAAAGGTTTGTTTACACTCTCTTTAAAATAAGTGATATTGGGAATATATCCCAGGATGTGATTTTTAATTATTTTTGTCACAGATCAGAGCAAAAATCAATACAGATTTGCAGGAACAAAACAAGGTATGTCTTGATTAAGGACCAGATGTTGCTTTCCTTCATTAATCTGGAAAATAGCATGACTATGGGTGACAAACTTAGGCTCATTATCAGTGCTAGTATTGTGACAATATTTTTTTTAATCAATGGCAAAACAGAGGAAAGACAAATCCTTTAACATAAAGAGATTTCTTCTCTTTTTTCTTATAAAACATCTTCTCCCTGCCCCCTGGAAAATAATGATCAGGTCGAAAACGATCTGTCCATGATGGAATAATTGATCTATCTCTTGATTTTTTCATAGTTGTATTTAATTAGATTCAATTAAACATGTTTTTAAAATGCAGCATCAAAAATCTTGAATAAAACTGTGTGATTCTTTTTTAAAAAAAAAAACAACACTTTTTTTCCTACCCATTAATAGAACCCAGTTCTATGAAATTTTGAGGTAGACTGTATTGTACCAAGCAAGCTGTTTGTCTGCTGCATATTACCAGTTCATAAAGTGCAACACTTTTCAGAATAGCTAATTCTCACGTCTGCCACCCTCCTAGCAGCCCCGCTTCAGAATGCCACACAGCTTCACCTCTGCAGGAAGTGTGTAGAAACATTTTCTGCACTTACCCAAATTGCTGACAGCAGACTCCCAACAATGGTTGTAACCTGGACATCTCAAAATGTAACCTTTGAGTTTATATAGATCTTCTCAAAAATAACCACTTTTCATGATCAATAGTGCTGTGGTTTCCTTTATAAGAAAGCAATTTCTGTGATTCAAGAAACTCAAGTGAAAATAACCTTCCTTAAAAGAAACTCATTGTTTGTAAGTCACAAAAGAAATAGAAATTGAAAGTAAATCTTCCTTTTTTGGTGCAATATCACTGATGCAGCTTTTGCTAGTGACTGCAATTATGGACTGAGATAGGAAATTAAAAAAATGAAAAAAATAAGCTTCTGAATAAGTCGTCCGTCTCCAAATCCTAACAGTTCAAAGCCAGAAATAGCTTTTCCAGACATCTCATCCTTCTTTTGCTGAGCGATTCTTATGCATATCGTGCAGGGCAGGTGATTTTTTGTGAAGAGACAAGAAATATAGTTGAAAGATAAATTAAAATAAAAGGAAACAAAAAGGTCTGACAACCACGCTGGTTACTTGTCATTTACCCATCCTATCACCTACTAAAATTCCCAGTAAGATGTTATGTTCATTTACGGCGGTGGGATTTACATTACCATGAGAAGAGCTTAGGGCCTGTCCCGTAGCTTGAGTCTGTAGGGCTCCATCTATAAATCTGCTTTAGGAAAGTAGCAGCAAGGAGCACACACTGTTAGACACCGAGCACTGCTCCTGGCATGGTTTTGGTGCAGACACGGTGACTTACGTACAACTTACATTGTCCCAAGACAGCACTGAATAGAGCTGGCAATGGCAGCCTGCACGTAGCCAGGCTGCTGGCGAGAGGAAGGGAATTTATCTGTCAAGTTCCAGTATCATCTGGCTGTGTTGCAGAGAACAGTCTTCAGCCTATAGTATTTAGAAACATGGCTGTAACTTTCATCTCTGACGTGTGCCTGGAGCTTTAAACCGATAGGCTCTGCCCAGTCCCCGTTCAGGTTTCTGAATCCTGCTTAACATAAATAGACTTTTCCTTCACTTCACTACCCCTCAGGCACAGCAAAGTGAGTTTTGTTTTATTTTCACTTGAAGTGGTATCCAATTCTCAAAGCACAAAGGAAAATCTGTAAAGGAAGAAAAAAAAAAAAACAAAAACAAACCAACTTTGGAAATGCTGTACTTGATGACCCTCCCTGGACATGCAGGAAGGTGGATGGAAGGCAGGTTGCTTTGCCTTTAGTGCTAGAAACCCCTAACAGGAGCTCTAACAACAGAAGCATTATTGTGAAGGCAGCTCATATAACAGCTGCTATTTCTAAGGGTCCAAAAGCAAAAGAGAGAGCTTAGCCTTGCCTCTTTTCTTAAAAAGAAAGAAAAAATAAAAAGGAAAATAATGCTAGTTTTGTACTGACTTGTGGCTGTCAGCACAAGGGTGACTACCTTTTCATTGCTGTCTAATTTAACTTACTCTTTCAAAACAGTAATGAAGCTGTCTAATTTCTGAGTGTGTAAGTTTGTATTTAGTATTGCATTACGCTCTTTTCTCAGGCGTATTTCTTGTGTCAAAGAGAGAAATATATGCCTTATGTATTTTGTGGCAATGTAAATGTGTGCCATTTCTTAGTCATGTTTAGACTAGACACATATTCATACGTTAAAAATTTAATTCCTCCAACATTGGCATAAACAAATGTAGGAAATATATTCTGGGTGTTATAACGAGATATTCTTGTCAGGATGATTCCCTCAAGAAGCTAATAGATGTTACACGAGACAGAAGAGGGTGTATGAAATGACTCATTTTCAGAGTCTCAAAATCTAAAAAATAAAATTACCTGGGTATCCAAAGGCTTCATGAATAAAGACAAATAACTTGTAAATTAGCAAAGTTTCAGAAAAGTGACTCCATTAATTTAGAGATTTCAGTGAAGTGTAATGAATTGGCTTGCTTCAGGGCAAGCAGCATTTGTAAATTTTAGCCTGACAGATGCCCTTATAAAAGCTAGAGGAAGATTTAAAAATCACATAGCGAAATAATGTCTATATTGCGGTATCTTAAACTGTATGAAAGCAATAGCACAACATTTACAGCTATTTAGGTAATGACAACTTATTAGGGAAAAACTGCCATTCTCTTTATCACATCTTCACTTGCTCCAAAAGTGTTAAGGAGCTTGTTTAATATTGACACAAAGCAGTAAAAATAAATCACAGCAGAAGAGATGAGCATATCTCTGGCTGGGCAGAGCTGGGATTTTGAATGAAGACATGTGTTCCAGAGCTGATACATGTAGTAGGAGTACAGGAATGAATAACCACAATTTTAGGCAAAAGTCTTCCATTAGACCAGCCTGTCTACTAGATAATGGCTCTTGATTGCTTTTTTCAGTGAGTTTATGTCATGACATACCACAATAGATGCAATCCAGCCCACATGCTGATTTAAGTCACTGTAAGAGCAACCAGCAAGTTGCAGAGGAGTGATGGAGGGCTTCCTCCTCCCCTGTTGCCATCAGCTCTTGCATGGTGCTAGGCATGTCCTACCAGATGGGAAATAACTAAGGATCTCACTCTAAAAGTGCATTTTTTCTTCTTCTTTTTCCCTTCACTATGTGTCTGTGGGTGGCAATTTGCACACACACAAGCGGATTAAAACGAGATGGCTGTGTCCTGTGCCTGTTTACCCACCGCCCCCTCTCACGGTCGTGCCACCCCCACTGTAGCAACAAGTGAACTGTGTGTACAGCTCCTGACTGTCAGCCCACACAACTAAATCAAAGCTTCTTCTGGGCTGTAGGAACACGCTATGCCGTAGGCTGAAGAGGTTCAGGAGCTGCTTTGGGTATGACGAAATGCTTCTGCTACAAGACAACTTAGTCTAATAACTTCTGGACAGATTCAAGCCTCCCATCATTATCTGAAGGCCTTTAGAAATAAGTTCTCCATCCTGTCATTATTGATAGTCACAAAGGTGTCACAATTGTTGTCTGCCTTCCTTTGAACCAAGAGTTTAGCAGTTTGACAGGTCTGGTGATCTGACTGGAAGAAGTTTGGTGTCACATATAAAGATTTCTGGTCTCATTTCTCACACTTTACAAGAGTGATATTCAAAGATATTTTGTGTTGGCACAACAACAGCAAACCTGTTCCCCCTGAGACCGTTAAAAATCCTGAGGTGTGGGGAATAACTCAGGACTGACATTTACTCCTTCAACAATAGGTTAAAGAAATTGCAATAAGAGGGATGAAAATAACTTTTATGAAGTCAAAGAAATGGCTATGGCATTGCTCAAGTGTTTTTGGCCAATGTTGCAGATTCTCCATCTAGAAAATATACCGATTTTTTAAAAACTTTGCAGATAATTTAAGGACTTATATAACAAGGTTTCAGTTTTCACAGCACACTATTTCTGAATAATTTCTGTAAGGTTCCCTTCACAATTTATTTTTGCAAGAATTAATTTTGCAATGAAAATATTATACAGAGGAGGTGTCTCTCTGATATGTTTTGGGACCTGTTTATTCCACTGTGCAATGTGAAAATTGCTCACGGAGTGATCTAGATATCACCACATATAACAGCAATGGAAAAACACTTAAAATGGGTAAACTGGACGTCATTGATGAAGTGAAAGAGGCAAGAAGCAGATTTGGTGACAAATGTGAGCCTGTTCTCTTGTTTTGTGATCTGGCTTATTTTTATACCATTTATTGTTTGATCTGTGTCTGTTGTTCCAAATTATATTATTTTAATTAAGCAGAACTGTTCTGCCAGAAAGCAGAGGGTCCTCAGCCTTCCTCAAAAACATCAGACTTGAAATAATTGAGGATAGCATGAGGATAGCAGGATGTTTTTTGAAAATACTCTTATGTGAGAGTATTCAGTCTCACTTTCCTTTAGCGAGACTTTTTGGTCATTACTATATTGTAGCACTAACCATATGGAGATGTCTTAGTGAGAAATTTGCTCTTGTGAAGAAGATTTGAGCAAACCTAGTCAGTGTTCACATCTGGTCAGGGTGTAGTGGAACATCTGACTGGAGAAATGCTCCAACCAGGTTGGGAACTATGCAAAAATGCACCTTATCTTTTCTTTATTTGATAGCTTTGCAATGAGAGGAGTCACTCAGCACATGAAATCTCAAGACTACTCCCTCTTTTCTCTAAGGACATTCAGTCTCCATATCTCACTTGATCGCTAAACTATGAGCCACCCTGACAAACCAGGCAGAGAAAGAGGCTCCTAGTCTCTTTTGCTAACTGCATCCCATTTCGAACAGACCAATTGAAGCTTTATTAAATGAAAGAGAGAACAGTTAGACAACAACTAGGACATTGGCCTGGGAAGTATGAGATATGACTTTCAATCTCTGCCTCCCAGGCCAAAGGAAAGATTTGAACTTCTTGTTCAGCTTCTCCAGCCATTAAAAGACTGTGTGTTTGCCTTTGGCATGTCTTGTGGGAAAACTGCCATTGGCATCTGGCTCTGAACGAGGCTTGGGGTCATGAACCCAAACCTTTGATTGGAGAAGAGGGGTTCAGAAGGGAATAATCTTCTTGGTCTTTTCTGTGGCTCATGAAACTCCCTACCAGCCCTGTCTGTCCCATCCACCCTTTTCCAGGCACTTCACAATAAGCCCTGGCTAGAAATAGGCTGTAGGTTTTTTCTGATGCTAGCACAGATCCCACTAAAGTGCTGTCTTTTTCTAGGTTGATTCATAGCATCCGTATGTTGTTTAATTGATACAGAATGTGTGTGCCTTCCCAGTGCTATTTTCGAAAAGAAAGGCTGAAGGCAAAACTGCCACTTGTTATACTGCTTGTTTTATGGATAGGCAAAGTTAGGGTTACTAGAAATGTGCCTGCAGTTTTTGTGCCTCACTTAGTTTCCAAAAGGATAAGGAGATTGCCAAGAAGGAACAGAGCTTTGTAAACACAACTTTGGCTTTTGCAGTGCTCCCAAGGAAGATACAGGAAGAAGCCAAACAAGTCAAGGATGATAACGGATTACTTCTAGCAACTCACACTTCCACTTGTCAAGAGCGCTCCAAACTGAGCTCTTGACTGAGCACAGCTGCTCCTTCTTGGACCATCTCCTAAACCCAGGTTCAGAAACACCCCAGCCAGCACCACCCCAGTTCAACACATCCACATCCACGTGGCACTGTGCAGCCAGATAGATTTCAATCAGAAAGCTGTGTCCGTGCCAGCCGGCTGTTCTTGCCAGTGAAGGTGATGGCTTGGGGTGCAGAGCCAGTGCTACATGTTTCTGGTGTTTGCTTGGTCTCTGCTAACAGAGGACTCGCTGTCCTGCCCTGCAACTTAGTGCGGGCACCTGCCAGAGGCGGTACTGGGAGCTCACCCCACCTGAAGGAACACAGAGATGGTTATTGGTGTGGGAGACAAGTTCAACATGCAGTTTACATGAATGACACACCATCCCACGATCTCTGTCAGCCCAAGCATTACACTGGTGTGCACGTTGTCTGGACAGAGAGAGGTATTTAAAAGGTAAGATTCACACTAATCCTGAGGCTTTAGAGACTGAAGGCAATCAAAGATGCTTTAAACTTTACACCTTACTTTACTTTAATTCTCATCTTACGTTCTCATCTATCATTTACTCAATGATTTTAAAGGTCTTTCCAACCTAAATGATTCTATGATTCTATGTTCCCTGGTAATTAAATCTATATGTTAAGTATCAAAAGGTTGTGGTAGAAAAGATGTTGTACTAGGAGATGCTATAGAAGTCTGTCAAGCTCATCAAACTTGCCAAGACAGTTTAAACATTACCAATGAGCATTCTGGGGAGAAGAAAATCAGAGGTACTGAAGAGATCATTAACCTACCAGAACAAAAACTAATGTCTGGAAGTTAAGCCCAAATCCAGGTAGAACTTAGGCACTGCCCCGTTCAGTGATAAACTGGAATTTAGAAAACATGATCAAAGAGCAGGTAGTTCTCCTTCTCCTGCCACCTCCAGACCCCATCCAGATGCCTTCCTGTGATCTGCTCTGTCTGAATACAATTATTGGCCTCGATACAGGAACAGGAAAGTGAAATCTAGTTTATTGTATATGGGATATCTCATGGGGCAATGGAAAAAAAAAACAGTGGTCCTGAGCCACACAGCTGCAGCCTCAGTGGTTTTGGGTTTCTGGAGTGACGTGCAACCTTGGCAGGAAACTGTGACAACCCAGCTTCAGTCAGGTGTGATGACGGGCATGGCTATGTATAGGTGCACAACGCAGAGGTACTTGAGCCCACGCGTAGCCTTGCTGAGGGAACGTTGGCATCTGCCTCTGACTGCCTGGGTCGCAGTGCCATACTTACATTGCTTCAGGGGTCAAGGTAGTACCTTTTGGGCTGTGCGGCACTCAGGTACCTGGCGAGGAGCTGCTTCTTTTTTTCCCCCTATACTTTGAGAAAAATGGGTAAAACTAAGCTTGAATTTATATTGTTTATATGACATGTAAATAGAGACTGGAAAACCAATTCATGCAGCAATAACTGAAAGTCCTTTGATTATTTTTCATATTCAGTTGACAGACTGACTTTCACTTACAACTGTATACGCATTTTAGAGGTGGGACAAGCAATGATGGGCAAGGGGCAACAGAGGCTGGAGGCTTTCGCTACAGGTAGAGCTCAGAACTCTCCTCCTCTCTTCACAATGTGATACAAGCAATGGATGCACACAGACCATGCATTTTAACTAGGAGAGGGCTGTATTTGTGGCTCAGTAAATTCATATCTGATTTTCTTTTTAATGCAAACTGCAGTGTATGCCTAAGAGGTTAATCAAAAAGATGAAGTAGTTTTAGTATCCATTCAGGAAATGCTACATTAATCATTGATTTTCATTTACATTACAAAAAGAAATTATCTGAGAGGCCTGACTTCAGGCACTCAGTTAGAATTCCATATATTTGTTGCTAACAGTCTAATAAAAAGATAAAAATTGCTTCTTTTGTTTTGCTGCTGTCCCACACCAATCTATTTCTTCAAGGCAGTACCTGGGTGATATACTTAACGCTTTCTGCTTAAGTTAATATTTTTAGTTCTACTTAGCTTTTGAAATCAAATATTCAGAGAGTTGACCTGTTCTTCTAGGCAAAATGACTGCTTCAGGTGCCTCTGTTAAAATATTAATACAAATTTAAGATTTTGTTATAACTATGACTTTAATCTGCACTTTTGATTCTAATTTAAAACAGTAAATCTGTCAGAAAAATCTAATTCTGTACCTTCAGAATCATCATAAACCAGGAACATTTCATACCTCAATATTTTTTCCAGTAATTCAGCTTTAAAATAGGAAGGAGACTTGTTTTTAATGACAACATCCCAATAAAGAATTTATGTTAGTGTCCTGGTCTTAAGAGCTTGTTAATAGTAGCTGCTCATATTAACTCCCGGGGAAATTGTGTATTGCAGGGAAAGTTTTGAGCATTACATTAAGAATTCAGGTTACCTACTTTCTTTCTTGGGTTCCATGAATCATAAAATCATAGAAAAAAAAAAACCCAAACAGGTCGTAAGAGAACTCTGAAGGTTTCAAAACCAGGCCAGCTTTGAAGCTAGGTCAGTTTGCTTAAGGCCGTGTCTGGTCAGCTTTTGAGTATCTCTTAGGATGGAGCTTTCACAACCTCTCTGGGCAAATGGCTTTGGTGTTTAATCACCTTCGTTGTGAACATGTGTTTCAATATATGCAGTTGAAATTTCTCTTGTTACAGCTTGTGTCCGTTGCCTCTTACCCTATTAGGGAAGAGACCTTCTTTGTGCACCTATGAGAAAAGTGTGGCTCTACCTTTTCTATAACTGCCTTTTAGGCAGCTGAAGACAGCAATTAGGTGCCCGTGAAGCCACCTCTCCTCCAGGCTGAACCAGCCCAGGTCCCTCAGCCTCTCCTCACGGGTTGAGTGCTCCAGCCTCAGCCAGCTTGGGTGTCTTCTGCTGAAATTGCTCCAGTTTATTGATGTTTCTTGTGCTTTACAGCCCATAAGTGAACCCAGTAGGACAGATGCAACCCCAAAACTGCTAAATAGAGATGAAGAGTCATTCCCTCAACCTGCTGGCTGAATTCTTGCTAATACCTTATGAGTCCGGGCTTCTCCACTACAAGGGTACACTGCTGACTCAAGATTCAACTTGTTGTCCATCAGGACAGCAATCCACAGGTCCTTTACTGCAAAGTGTTTTCTAGCCAGCCAATGCAGAGTCTGTGCTGTTCCATAGGCTTATTCCATTCCAGGGGCTTTACATTTGTCATTAATGAACTTCATTAGGTTCCTGCCAGCCTGTTCTTCCAGCTTGTTGATGCGTTTTCGAATAGCAGCTTTGCCTTTCGGTGTATCAGCTGCTATCCCTATTTTGTGCCATCCACTATCATGTTGACTGTGCATTCTGCCGCATTGTCCAGGTGAAGACACTAAATAGTATTAACCCCAATATCAGCCACTGAGGAACACCCGTCCTTACCAGCCACTCGGTAGAATTCAAGTGATTGATGACTGCATTTGAAACCTGAAGGTCCATCTAGTTATTCACCCATCTAGTAGCCTCCCCACCCAGTCTGCACCTCCTGAGTTTGGCTACAAGGAATTTTGCATCCTTCCACATAAGGAAGCCTCGCTTCAAGGGGAAGAATGGAAATTGCTTCCTTCCTCCTTTAATTTCTCCTGTTCCTTTCTGTCTTTATTGCAGATCTCTTACTGTGGGTGAGTGTTATAGCCTCCCATGCTTATATAAAAGGTGAGTGGCAACACAGATTTTTGCTATAATTTTTGAATGAAAGAGACTGTAATTCTATGCTGTTGCTGTGAATCCAGAGAGGTCTAAGTATGCCTACTGTAGTAAAGACATCTGCTCGCTGTGCTATATTTGAGCAGGCATTGAGGCTCTCCCACGCTTTGAACGTGGCATTGATGCCGAGGCATTTTCTCTCTTTGATAATTTATGTCTGTGCACAGATTCCTACTGTGCCTAAAAATACCGTGGGCAACACATACTCTTGTCCCCAGCACATTTTCCATCAGCCCTCTTCCTTCTCTGTTGTCAGAGATAGATGTGTGAATCTACTCTGGGAATCTGGACTTTGTGTTACAACGCAAGTGGAGACCTCAATGGTTTCCCTAAGCAAACATTTCTTTTAACATGCTTACAAGCAGAGGACCACCACAACCTGCTGGTTTGGGATTTGACCATCAAGACTGGAGATCTGCTTGGAAGCCACTGTATGTTCCTTTTCCTCTGAATCTTATTTCCACAGGAGGGGGAAGGAGTGAGATGGGAGAGAAAGAGGGCAATACACACCCAAGCCAGAAAGCCAGCATGTATACCAAGATTAACTGCTGCAGTCACACTTAATATTGGGCAAGGGGATGTTCTGCAGAAAATATCGTATTTTGTTTTCCATCAGCAGCATCAGTTTTAGCACAGGACTTTACCCATGATATGTGGCCCATATGCTGGAGGCTGCTGCTGTAGCAATCAATCCAGTATTTATGCAGTTAGTTATGAACCAGTTATGAAAATTGTTCTCAGCAGCGGGAGAGAGATCAAGTTTGGTATCTTTGTATTCTACCATGTTCTTCCACATCTTTTCAAAATAGACAATGATCCATGCCCTACAAGTGCTTGATGTGACGTAGTCCCCTCTTGTAAATCGTAACCGTAATGCACAATTTCTCCATGCAGTGTTTTCTGTGTTGTCTATTAGATGAGTATATACCAGTCTGCTTCCTGCCTGGGCATCAAGAGAAGAGAAACTTTTCAAACAATTATCAGAAAGTATAGAAAGAGGCACATCTTAAGCTCCACTTCCTTGAAGACAGCACCACCTAACACTTCACTTGGTTGAGATTATTGTCTCTGTCTGGGATTTACAATCATTAGTTTCCTGCTAACACTCAGTGCCTTTAAAACACGCTTATAGGGGTTCTTTCTTGTTCTAAAAAGATGGCAGTATAGGATGTCTTCTATTTGATGTAGTAAATAAACAACAGTCAGGGCAAACATACCTGGTGTGGTATAAAGCTGAATTCAGGTTTTCCATCTGCCAAAGTTTACACTTTCTGCTGTACCGCACCAGACTGGATGGGGTACAGGTGGAATCTTCAGGTGGAAGGAGAAGAAAGGTGGCTCCAACAGTATTTCCTATTGAAGGTGCTGCACTTTGCATGCAAAAACATAAGAGGAATTCCTTTTACCAGATGGTAAAGAGGAGATTTAAGGCATTCAATTCCTATTTTAACATAATCCAGGAATTTTACTGTAAAACATGACCCCTAATTAGGTCATGCAAAGTCAACTTTTCAGAGGGATTTAGCACCCACTGTCCCAGGATGTCCTAGGGCACTGGCTTGTGCTATAGGGATGGAGAAAGGAACTTGAACCAGGGTTTCCCATTTCGATGCTCATCCACTGTGATTTTAGGCAATGCATAGGGATATTAAGTTTTCCCTTGAGGTATGGTTAAACTAAAGGATCAGGTCCTACTGGTAGGGGGGATAAAGAAATATCCCAAACTGGTTTCAGCTTCAGCTAAATGTTGTGCAACTCTATCCTGCCCAGGTTTTGGGGGTCTGCATGTACCCACTGTGAGGAACTTAAGATGATTGTGAAAATTCAGTAGCAAAAATTGATGTGCTGAAGAAATTTTACTTCATAGAGGGGAAGAGAAGAGGATCTGATACAGTAATTTGGGTGTCAAACGCTCTTCGGGTTGTTAGACCTCCAAAAAACCTCTCTCCCATCATTGATTTATGTGGAGGAGCCAACATGACTGATACTGTTTATGTTTCCTCTACTGCTGAGAATACACATATATCACACCCTTCAAATCACCAACGTGCTGCTGCACTTACTGAATGTAGATTGCAATCATTTCAATAATTAAACCACAGAATTATTAAACTTGAGAGACTGCAGCAGGAATATTGGAATATTGGAATTATAATGTCTTACGATAAAAAAGCCCTCTTAAATAAGAATATAAAAGCGCAAGTTGTACAAGCCAAAGAGGTTGAGTGTAGAACAGTTTGAAAAGGAAAAACCCAGACTTTGTTTTTATCCCAATTTACTTTCAAAGCCTGGGCTTTTAGGCACACCGCACTGTGCTCAGCTTGATTTACTTTTATTATTTTCATTGCTGTTTTCGTTATGTCAGTTTTTCTGTGGGTGCTTTTTTCCTTTTTCTTTTTTTTTTTTTAATAATACTTTTTGAATATTTCTTGTTCTTAAAGATGATTTAGAAAAAAAATTACAGGCTACAAATGTAATCACGAGGCTGGTCGTCAGGTTATTCTGCCTAGATATTCCTCCCTCTGTGTTTCTTTTCTAAATCAAGTTTAATGCTGGCTTTTGCAGCACAGCCTACCAATCAAACAGAAAGTCACAGTGTACTTTTTTGGTGTGACCACACACTCTATTAACCTCATCTTTCTTTTTTCCTTTGACATAAAGACCCCTTTGGTGGAAGCTATTCTATAAAGCTGTTTATTGCTTTGCTTTTCTTCCATTTATGTTCACAGACAAAAAAGCATTATGAGGAAAAGTCAGTGTTGCTCTAACCTTGTTTTGCTTCGTGTTGTGAACAAGACTGTAGCGTTAAGTCCAAAGAAGCACCGCAGAATCATGAAAGATTCATATTTGTCATGTTTTCCCAAGGTGGATTTAACTGAGAAAAAGTGATTTTGAAACCACAGAAGGGAAATATGTGTGTGGCATATGCTATTGGAGACTCTCAGCTGGTGAGGGGAATGTGTGACATAACAGCTCCATGCCCAAACGTGGTGTTTTTCGTTCATTCTTTGTGTTCAGCAAACTCGCCTTTCCACAGGAAGAACTGCTGTGATTTCAACAAGTACGGGGGAACAAAAAGTCCAACACTGGTCTGACAGCCAAAGAGGAGGTCCTGGTCCTCCTTTGTACCCCACCAGCTCTCCCCTTCCCTCCTTGCTGTCGCTTGGCACGGCTGCTGCTCTCCGTACAGAAGAGCGAGCTCAACCCGAGACATGTTGTTCCTGGGTTCCTTCCAGGCCCTGTTCTGTGGGCAAAGTGCAAGAAATGGAGAAATTTAGGAAAGGCATTTTTCAACCCCATGCAGCTTCATTCTTGCAGCTTTCCCTCAACCTATGCCTATTTTACATAACATTCATTCTTGCTGCATGTCTCATTTAGCCTCCGGGCCACATGGAGTGCATAATAGTTCAAGCCAGTTGAAGATTGTTCCTTCATGCAATAAAACTGCATTTGCTTCATTTGCCATGAATGGTAAGCAGGAACTCCTGCAAATCAAACATCCTTTCTTTTTTTCTCTGTTACACAATGATTCATAACAACAATTTCATTTAGTATTATATTAAAAGATTTTAATTTCTCCCAATGGAAGTCCATTTCTATTCTCTCTTTCCCACTACTTGTATTTATGTTAACACTGTAAATACAGTTCAACATTTTAATCAAAAATGCATAAAAAATAAGGAAACACTGCGAATTAGATGGTTTCTTCCCAGTGCCATTTTTTTGTCTATTATGTTGCAGCACGTAAAAGCTCTGAAGAGCTGTCTTGGTTTTGACTCTGCCTGCAAAAGAAGGGATGGAAACACAGACCCATCTCAGTTGCTGTTAGTGTGGAGGCAGTAAATCCACCCATTTTGCCTTTTCCCAAAAAGGACTAATCCTTCCTCTCCATGTAAAGTCTCCTTCATCGGAAGGCGCTTCCATGCACCTCCAATTACACTAACCCCACATCTTCCAGCTGAGCTGGCTCTTCCCTGCAACGCTTTCTTTTCACTCTGTCCTCAGATGTTTTTCTTTTCTCTCGAATGTGGTGTATTTCCAGGCAAGGTCGGAGGACGATGTCGCGAGTCGGAGTCGGCGCGGCTTCGCAGGCTCCCGGGAAGCACCTTTCCTCTTGGCACGCTCTCACCTGCGTAGCTCGCAGCAAGGAACTCCCCCCCTTGCTGATGCTGTGGCTGAGCCCTGACGCTCTCGCTGCTCGCAGGCTTTATTTTAATTGCACGGCGTCGGCAACTCTCCCAAAGGCTGTTAAACGGAGCCGCTCTCTCCCAGCCTGGCTGACACGAGGAGATGTGCTGCGTTCGGCTCAGCTGGAAGCGGTTCTTTCCACGTCTTTTGAGGTACTTTCACAAAGCCCGTGGCTTGTTCATTAGGAAAGTGTTACGGCTCGTAGGCACAGTTAATTAGCACTTATGAATAAAAGAAAAGTAGGAAGGAAAATTAGAGGAGTAAGAACAACAAGAATGAACTGGAAGAAAACCAATGTAGGTCTATAAAAGCAACGCACTCAAAAAAAAATTTTATATATATATATATATGCTGTGGGCTTTATAGTGATTTTTCATTCCCAGTCTGTCCAACATAAAGCAAATACTATGTGGCATGAAGTCCAGCCCAACCAGTACACACACCGGTATGTCTGCCTGTCGTGCAGGTGCCTCTCTGGCGCCAGCCAGGAAACAGAAGAGTACTTCAGTACGGAGAACAGAGGAACCGTGTGTGGGTGTCATCGATGCTATCATGAAATTTTTAACAACCAGCTGAACAGGAGCCACTAGTCTCACTTTACTTTCCTCCCTGTGGCTGCAACTCATTGTTAGATGGGTTTTTTTGCACAACTCTATTATGAAAAGCTTAAAAGCATGAACTGTACTGCAGAAGTGACAGGTTGCCCTCTTGACAGCTAAATACTGGCACCAAAAATCTTCCTGGAAAAAAGCTATATTCTTTCAAACAGTCCTCTGACTACAGGAGGATAAATACTTTTTGAGTCTTGCTGCTAGAACGTAAGAAATTCGATGTAGCGTGTAATTAAAGATTATACTATGGTATGAAAAATACATAAATGGGCTGAATAAAGGCTAAGTATCACTTTGGGCATAACTGACATTTTGAGCCTTTTGAGTGCTGACTTTGCAATTCTACTCATACTTTTTTAAGGAGAAGTGTTGTTTCCATGATTGTATACAAGCATGATCAGTAGGCTCAGGACAGCAAATGCATCCTATTTATCCATTAATCAGTACACACGCTTTACCCTGTCTAAGAGAATGAATCAGTGATCAGAAGCAATCGGCATCAGTTATCACGGCATCTCAACAATTCTGGGATAAATCAGGGCAGAAGGAGCAAGGAGTTGTGGCAAACTTTGTGCTTCCTGTCAGAGCAGAAAGCTGTGGCTCTCCTGCAACTTTTTTATTTCCTTTGACTCTGAATAGTGCCAGTGAGTCATTTCAGGGAAGAAAAGCTGCCCACGAGCCAAGTGTTGGCCACTACTGTCTCCTTCTATCTATCTGTTTATGCTGGCGTTCACACCCTCCCTGCGTGCCCAACCGACTTGCGCTACTCCGTAATAGCATCAGCGATGTCCCAAGACACGTTAGCCTGGAAGACCTATTTCCAGTTTGTGCCCTAGCTGTCAGGGGTGATCACTTTCCTCCGATACTGGATTTTATGGTAATTCTGTACAGTTTCAACATTTCCTGTCAAAATACCCTCATTGGTAGACTGTCAGGTAAGGAGGGGAATCGAGATTCTCATTTCTAGCATTAGGTAGAAGAGGAAAAAGCAACCACGATCCTGTATGACAAGTCAGATGATCCAGCACTGGGCGATAGGAAACAAACATCAGGCTGGAACCAAAATAATTGAAGAGCCAAAGGTTTTCTTTGCTGGCAGAAATAATTCAGTGAAGATAAAGGCCTTGAGCTCTCTTTCCCTGCCAGCATTTCTTTGCCCCCAAGCTGGGTCAGACTCAAAGCTTGTCAAATAAATTAAACAAATCAAATATAGTTCATAGCTTTCTCTTCACAAATTTCACTTCATAAATAGTCCATGGATATTCTTGAATCATTATGCCAGCTCCATAATTAGGAAGGGAAATGGATACTTCATGCAAGTTTAATCAAATAGGATCTTCAATGAGTAGCACTCTAAGCTATAACGTGAGCCCAAAAGTTGCTTTGAGGTTTTTGCCTCCTAAATCTCATTTTTCGACTGGCTCCTACAAGAATCTCTTGCCCCACTGAGACGTTCAGCACACCTCCCTCTGCCCCGACTCTCCCACAGACCTCGAGCTGCCTTCCCCATCAGGAGAAAAACATTTTTACCTTCTCCTGCCAATGAAGAGAATTGCATTTTTACAGTCAGGCAACAGTTTTCTTTAATTATCTCTGAAACAGACTCAGATGCTCCCTCCACCTCCTGTGCACGGCAGACTCCAGCTCCACCATTGCACTGCAATTTCACACGCTGATGATTTGTTTCTTAGGCAGAAGTGACCGCACACGAGTGAGGGGTACAGGCACACTGGCATGACACAAGCTTCACATCAGCTTGATGCGCCCCCCTGCCTCAAGTCCACACTTTGGGTAAGTTTTGATCACGTTCATCTTTCCGAGTGCCAGCAGCTAGAGACCCAGGTGAGGAACTTAACCTGGAAAAAGACTTAAATTTGGGCTTGAAGATAAACAAACACTTCAGGTCTGTAAAAATAATCTAATTCTTTTTTTATTTTAAACCAAGACAAGTGTCAAAATTGACATGCTTAAGAAAGACAAGTGTGTAGGGTGATGAGAACAAGGGACATCAGGAAGAGGGTAAAAGAAGGCATCTCCCATCTAGCATGCAAGTGCACACGTGTACATAGCCTGGGAAAGACTCTGGAGGGATGAGCACTCCACTGGGGTCACAGGGCTGTGCCATCACTGCAGGACTGGAGAGCTGCTGGGACCACCTGCATGGGTGGGTACCAGCTCTGCAGGTAAGACAGGCAGTGAAGAGGTGGAGGGGAGATGCTCTCTGTGCATAGGAGCAGCTCAGAGATGCAGAGCATTTCCATGAATATGGGCTCATGGGTCACTATCAGAGGAAAGACTGGTGAAGGTGGCATCGCATGGGAGGGTGCCACCTCACCTGATCAGGGTGAGGGCAAACACAAAGACTTCTTTAAACAGCTCAAGCCTCGTATCACAGAATGGTAGGGTTGGAAGGGACCTCTGGAGATCATCTAGTCCAACCCCCTGCCAGAGCAGGGTCACCTACAGCAGGTTGCACAGGAACGTGTCCAGGCAGGTTTTGAATGTCTCCAGAGATGGAGACTCCGCCACTTCTCTGGGCAGCCTGTTCCAGTGCTCTGCCACCCTCAAAGTAAAGAAGTTCCTCCTCATGTTTAGATGGAACTTCCTTTATTCAAGTTTGTGCCCACAGACCCTTGTTCTTTGGGGCACTTTAACCTCCTTTCATCTGCTGGAAGGGCAATGCAGCAGGACCCAAGTGCTAAAGATTCCTGGAGGTGTCAGGGAGAACTTCTTGATACAGGGACTGGGTGCGTCAAGCAGGGCCAAACTCTCCAGCATTCACCAACAAGGAAGAGCCAGCTGGAGATACGATAGTCAGCGGCAGTAATGGCTGTAGTGACCATTCAATAGTGGCGTCCAAGACCCCGTGATGAGTGAGAAAGGAGTCCAGCACAGCACAGACCCTGCACTCCAAGCGAGCAGACTGCTGCTTGTTCAGGGAATTGGCAGGTGGGATCCCACGGGGCAGCTCTGTAAAGATCTCAGGCAAGCAGGGAAGACTTTAAAGACAGCACTCTCCAAACATGGGTAGGGCCCACCTTGATACTCAGGAAGACGGGTGGGTGTAACAGGAGCTGGCTTGGCTGAGCAGGAGACTCAAGGCAGAGCACAGAACAGCAGCTTACAGGAGGTGAAAGAAGGGACAGGCTAAAAAAGATGACTGCAGTTATGAGAAAGAGAGTATTTATTTGAAATATTAATATTCTTTACTCCAGGGAAGAGAGTATTTATAAGAATCTAGAAAAAAAGAAAGGCCACAAAGAAGTCACATACCAGTCTATCTTCAGGCAGAATTATCTGAAAAATATTTCCTGAGGGAAATCAAGTTCTCTCTAAATGTCTCAAGTCATAGATGGCATATGGAAGCTCCTCTAATAATTTTTGGCCTGAGACACTGGGGTGGCAAACACAGAATGCTTTCAATAACAACAAAACCCAACAAACTATCAACACTTGCAAATTAGCTCTTTGAGAAAGGTTTTATGGTGACACAGCCAATTTCTGTTGAAAGAGAGACCTTTTGTGATGGTGTCTTTTCAATTTTCCACATGACTCTCAAACTAATCAAACCTGCTCTGCTCCTTCATGAACCTAACAGAGGAGCAAAAGCCTAAGCAGAAGGATAAAACAGCACAGACATATCTTATCAATAAAGTTGAAACCAAAAAAAAATAATCCAAATTTTGAACTTACGGGACAACAATTAATTTATAGGCAGGAACTTTCTTGAGGCATGGGGCTATGCATAAAAGTGTGGCAATTCTCAACACAGGGTGATTCATTATAATCATGGAAGATAATGATGGAGGGGCTTGGCCTTGTCACTCCATCGCCTGGTTTCCCTTCTTTTCCCAAGCACTGATTAGCCCAAGTGTCCCTGCGGTCTGCAATAAAGCTGGACCTAGCACTACTCCTGTAGGCTGTACAATGCAGCTGTTTTTTCCTGAGATTTAGAGGCACATGGACATCTAATTGTCACTTGTGTCATTGGCAACCTCCCAACAGATGCTCATCAGTTTGGAAATAGCCATTTTGTTAAGTTTTTGAAATGTGTCAGTGTGCAGTACTGTTCCTAGGGAAATCCTGTACACAGGAGGCGCCTGAAAATGCTGCTTTGGTCTATTGTTCTGATTTAATTTGACCCATTCAAAATAGCCCTCTTGCTCTGACAAACACATGGGCTATATTCAGACAGGAATTGGCAATGACAGAGAGTACAGGCAGGCTGAAGGACGGCAAGTATCAGCCTAGAGGCAATCAGCAGGGAAAGAAGGGAACGAAGATTAGAACAAGCACTGTTTTATGCATCAGGCAACTAGGAATGATAAACAAACTTCCTTTATCAAGCTCTAAGGATTAACAGTCTTAGATGAAGAACCCTATATTGTTACCCTAGGTAGCTGAACAGGAACAAACAAGACCCCTAGTCAGCCTCTGAACACAGCAGCTGATCACAGAATGGTAGGGGTTGGAAGGGACCTCTGGAGATCATCCAGTCCAACCCCCTGCCAGAGCAGGGTCACCCAGAGCGGGTTGCACAGGAACGTGTCCAGGGGGGTTTTGAATGTCTCCAGAGACGGAGACTCCACCACCCTTGTCCTGTTGCTGGGCACCACTGAAAAGTGCCCGGCCCCATCCTCCTGACACCCACCCTTGAAGTATTTATAAGCGTTGATAAGATCCCCCCCACAGTGGTCTTTCTCCAGACTGAAAAGAGCCAAGTCCCTCAGCCTTTCTTCATAAGAGAGGTGTTCCAATCCCCTAATCATCTTTGTAGCCCTTTGCTGTACCCTCTCCTCCCTGTCCTTGAACCAGGGAGGCCAGAACTGGACACAGTACCCCAAATGCCTATAATGTTATTTTGCATTTACTTTACCGCAGTTGGAGAAAGAAGCCTTATGGAATGACGTGAGAGTGGAGCTCTGGCTCTGTGATACAGTGCCTTCCTCTTTCTATCAGCACAAACCAGGTAGGAATAGAGCCCAAGACTCTCTGGGTGTTTTATAGGCAGCACATGGGCATCCTGATCAAGCCAAATTTCTCCTTTGCTTCTGAACCAGCAAAGTTGTTCTGACAAAATCCGATAATGGGAACATTGACCGCGGGAATCAGTACAGCCAGCTTCACATAAGCCTGGTATATGACAGGCAAAAGCATGAAAGGACAAAGACAAGGACAAAATGTGATTCTGAGAGAGGAAAGCTAGCTGAAGTTACTTAAACAGCCGTAGGGCTCAAAAAGGGCTAGTGGGGTTTGTTCAGTTCCCAGCTCCTCCAAGTCTCATGTTAAAAATGTTCATAGATTTTACTGTAGTACAGAGAAATGTTGAAAACACTAAATATTGAAATTGAGTTTGAAATACTGAAAGTCTTAAGAAATATGCTGGTTTTGAGTCCCATAAACCAGAAATTCATATCTCCTATTCTTCCCTCTCCCCCACCACTGAGATCCTGCATTACACTGGGAATGAGCTGGCACTCACATCAGTAAAACGCATCCTCTTCTGTATCCCAGATGATGTGATGTGTCAGCTGATGTCCCTGCCTCCACCACAGCTCCGAGAGATGTACCATCTCTCACCCCTCCCAGCTGGGCAGCTGAGTCCTTCCTGCGCCGCTTCAGGGAAAAAATCACCGAGACGGTTCACAGCACCCACAGAAAGGGTTTTCCTGCAAAAAGGGAAGTCTCTCCTCAGCCTCTCCAGGCATTCAGACGCGCATTTCTAACCATGGGGAGATGGCGATACACGTTGTCTCTTTAGATTGCAAACCCCTGGAGGGAGGACTTACTCCATGCCACTGTTAGCCAGCGACCACAAGCCCCTGGTACAAGACCCACAGGGCGTGTGCCTCACTCAGGGCTCTGCAAAAGCCAAAAAGACAATCAGAAAGCAGACTCCCAGGGCTCTGTATTTCAAACCGCGCAACACAGTTACAGTTTGAACAAAGCAGGCAGACAGTTAAGCTGCAAAGCATTCGTTTTACCCCGGCATCAGCTTTGAAATTTAAGACAGAAACGAAGTAGAGGTTGCTCCTCAGCTCCTCAAAAAGGCACCAGCCACATAAGGCCCCACTTGCTGTGGTCTGTACCCATTCTCACGCAGCATCAAGTCACTCGCATCAGCATTTCAAGTACAACGGGGGGTGGGACACATGACAAGGGCACTCTCAAGGTCAGAATATCAAGCCAAAGCTTGGTCGTTGCAAACCAGTGCAAGGAGTGAACCTACTTCTCTCTCTTGCTTTAATTTTAAAGTCTAGGGATGATAAAAATTTAAAGATGGATGATGTTCTCCTTAAGC
Source organism: Chroicocephalus ridibundus (assembly GCF_963924245.1). Lineage (NCBI taxonomy): Eukaryota > Metazoa > Chordata > Aves > Charadriiformes > Laridae > Chroicocephalus > Chroicocephalus ridibundus. The sequence goes on along the minus strand of NC_086284.1, from coordinate 186,073,873 downwards.
TCAATTAACGCATGCAGATTTTTGGGTAAGGGATGCCAGCTTTAGCAATCAGTCAGACAAGGTTGTCCACAGAAGAATAAAACATGAAGCAGAAGAAAATCTCAGAGATCTGGCAAATTCTGAAGTATTTATTTCATGTCCTTTCTTTGTTACAGTCTGTACGGAAAATATTCCCTAAAATGTTTTTACCCATCTGTTGAAAACACACACACATTTTCACCTAAATACTGTATTTAATGAGATGTAACCCTGTAATAGCCTTGCTAATTTTCATAACCACCAGAATCCAATCACAAAATACAAAGAAATCTTAACACCAAGGACAGAATTGGAGTCCTCAAGGCTCACACGCCACATCATGTTACATACAGGCTTCAGCATACAGCAGCAGCTCATTACTTATTATTTCAACAATCTGAACTTCAGGCTTTTTTAGAAAAAGCTGGCAGCATTCCCACTTCCCAACGAAGACTCTAGAGTACGCTTTTCTGAAGTCAGCAAAGCGTTTCCAATTTTTCCAAAAGTTACAGCATTTCAGCATAAACCAAGTTCAAGCACCACTTGTCAAACTGAATACTCAGCCTGGTGTAGCCAGAAAGACACCAGATTTGACTTAAGGAGTCAGATACTGTTCTCCCGTCACAATCACAGCCGGGTAAATCAACCATTTAATCCTCCTCTGCTTTTTGGCCATATTTGTACCGACTGCTGATACTTTAGGCAGAAGCTGCCATTGAGCGCGTGCCCTTGCAACCTGAAGTACAAGCAGTCATTCCTGTAATAGATATAAAAGCAAAAAAATCTGGTTTGGTTTTTTTTTTTTCCTTGGTTTTTGTTTATTTGGGTTTTTTTGTGGGTTTCCTCACTTAGAGTCTGATCTGCTGCTCAGCTTCCCGTGGCAGACCTCTCCAAATATGTAGCCACAAAACAGGACTGTAAATTAATAGTTTATGCAAAACATTATCTTTTCCTATCTCATCAGGCATCAGGACAAGGAAGACTCTCATATACTCAGTTGCTGGTTAAACGTAATTAGTATTTGGGCCTAATGGTACATTTCTTGCTTTATAACCCAGGCAGACACATTTGGTATGAAGGAACAAGGAATCAAGTTTATCTTTACCCTGCCACCTTAAGCTTTATCAATGCAACCACTGTTGGAAGAGAGACTGGCAGGGCTGAAGGCTGGAAAGAAAACACTACTTTCTGCTACTATTAAGAAAGCAGAAGATTCCAAGTGCATCCAATCACAACTGAACTAGGCAACTATTCAAAGAGGAAGCAAGGAGAAAAAAATGAAGGAAAAAAAGAAAAAAAAAAAAGGAATTCCCTTGGTTTCTATGCTGTACTTGCTTCAGTTTCTAAAGGCAGGCATTAGAGTGGAATATTGCTACAAAACGGAGCCCAAAGAAGCAGAGCTGTTGGAAGGAGCTTTCAGAAACGAAGAGCCTTGAACAGAATTTTTTAGAAAACTAAAAGGAGTCTTCAAATGACAGTTTTCGAGGCCAAGCTGCTTGCAACTAATGACAGGAGAGGGAAGGCAGTAGAGAATACAATGTTTTGAGCCTAATGGAAAACAGAAAGGGCACAGTGAAAAGGAAGACTGAAATTCAGAGAGAGGGAATCGGCTCATGGTGACAGATGTAATGAGAAAGATTTGATACAAACGGTTCATGTGAAATAACACAAAAAAAGGAACAGACAGACGCATAAAACCTCTGCAACTTCACTGCTGCAATCAGGCTGAACTGCATACTTAGGAAATGTGATGGTGAAAAATACAATTTCACCTTTTATTCCAAAAGTTGTATTTTCCCTAAGCCTAACCAGCAAAGCAGATAAGATCAGATTAATCACTAATGCAATTCCAGGTCCTTTGGCAGACTTGAACCTGCTAATATTAAATGAAGACAAGATTCAAACTTAGGATGTCTGCACGACAGGTCAGGTTAGTTTCCTGCTCTCCCAAGGATAATCAATAACAAACGATTTTGCAGGATAATTTTGTCCTCTGAATAATGCAGCCCTTAGAAATACACCTTAAGGAAGTTACTAAAGCATCATGCACAGGCAGCAGCGATACAATGCAGTTCAGAACACCATTGATTGGCTCTGTAACATCCGAGAAAGAAAAATATAGTGTGATTGACAGCTGCCACAGAAGAAATGCTACAGGGTGAATCTTACCCGGGGAGAAGTGAGAGCCAACAAACGTGCAGCCCTATGCTTTTAGTAAGGCCCTCCTTGCTATTCCTAGAAAAGCATTAATTTATTGAAAGAAAAAAGCTAGTGGCGGAAGATTGGCATAGCCTCCTTGGCTTACAGTTGCAATCAGATGGGACACAGGTGGAGGAGGGAAAACAGGATGCCCCAAATTCTCAGTTTTTAATACTGACAGTAGAGCAATCTCAAGCTGCCTAGACATCACAGCACCTAAATGCAACTTTGAAAGCTTCACGCGCTTAGTCTTCTCTCCACTGCTTCCTCTTTTCTAACACTGCTCATTAAGGTTTCATGGGAGGAAAATCTAAGGGTGGAAAAGGGTACAGGAGACCTGGGAGTTCTGAAATAAATGATATCAAGATAACAAGCTGAAATTATGCAAATGGAAAGAAAGGATAGCAGTGTAAAAAGGGACCAACCTGACCAACAAAGAACTCTTCATCAATCTCAGAAGACAAAAGCAACAAGTAATGGAAGCAAGGACAGATTATTTAATAATTATTAAGTAGAAGCAACAAGAGAACACAGGGACCATATCAGAACCAAAAGAAGAAAACAAAATAAGCAGTTGACAAGAAGAGATTGCTCTATAAGTGCACCTGTATTAAAACAAAACAAGGTTAGTGTTAGTTACGCAAGATGGAAGAAAAACAGCTGACGGCTGATGACATTAGAAATGAATTGTTCGATGGCTGTTTTCACTTCAGTATTCCCTACTGATGGCAACTACAAGCAACTGTATTCACACCACTGACAAAAGATTTCTGTCTACTAAAATAAAAGAATTGTTTAAGATGTAAGTTTCCTGAAGTTCAATGTTCACAGGTTTTCTGGGCCCCTAAGAGTTCTCTATAAGACATGTTAAAAATTGATACATTAATCTTATACTAATACGATGGTAACAAGTAGCCTCAAGACTAGTAGTAGTTATATTTGAGAACTGGCAAGCTGAAACACCTATTTTTAAAAAGAAAGAGATGGAAGATGAGAAGCAGCAAAAACTTCTTGACCAGAGTCAGGACCATTAATTTTTGGTTCTAAAAAATATTTTGGAACAAGTACTCAAACTATACTCATTTATGCTTTCTACACTAACTGACACAAGTCAGCCAAGAACAAGGTATGTTAAAACAGTTTCTTCCACAATAGTATAATGAAAACCAGTAGATGACATATTTTTATCTTGACGTCTGACTATCACAGGACATTCTTATAAGCAAGACAAACACAGCTCAGATGAAACTATTACGGTACGAATGCAGAGCTAGCTGGTGTTATCAGAAAGGAAAAAAAAATAAAACCAGTCTGCTGTCAAACCAGAAAGCTGTAAGGATGTTCTGCAAAAGTATGTCCTAGGATCGATTTTGTCGATATTCTAACAATCTAGATGATGAAATCAATAGACAATATGGAGTTTGAATGTCTTCCAGATCTACTGGAGGACAATATTCAAATTAAAAAATGATCTTGACAAGATAAAAAAGTTGTCTAGAAAAATATAACATTTAATATTTATAAGTAAAGGAATCATTCAAATCTCAAGTCTGAATCAGTCACTGCAGCAAACATGACATCAGATTTTTGACAATTTGAATGCCGCAACATAGCAAAGGGCTATCAAGTATTCCCCACTGTTTAATTGCCTATTTACCTCAGACTTTTTTCCCCTGACACAACAGGGATATAACCATTGAGAGGGTGGTTAAGAAGGTGTTGGATTTTAAAAAAAATAATAATAACAATAAAAAAAATCCCCTTCTCTCCCCAGAAATAATTGTTGACTTACTTAGGATCTATGAATCTTCTCCATGGTTCATTAAATTCTTCATTCAGAGATTTGGCAATCTTAATTTAGAAGGGAAAAACGCTGCCATCTCCTGGAGAGGGAGCAAGTAAAGCTATCGGTTCTCGGAATGCCTGCATTCTGCTCTCTGTCATGCACTGTTTTTTATGCAGTGAAGTAACCACAGGGACTTAGCAAGTCATCTTCAGATGTTGCACTTAGAAACACGACCTAAAAGCTACAGTGGCATACCACTTTCAAGATAATTCTTGGCGTCCTAAGTTCAGTGCCAACATCAGTCAGATCCACCCATCCACCCCACCAAATTCGACATGGTTGAACAGCTCCTTACCACACGCAAATCCTGAACATAAGTCTCCATATAAGCAGGAGAGGGACCAGAAACCAAATATAGCAGCTTATTCTCATTAAAAGTATAGCAGACTGGATGGAGTGGAGTTGTAGGTGACTCCTGTCCTACAGTTTTCAAATCTTTCTGCTGTCATCTTGCTTTTACTGTCAAGTATCCATGTTACAGTTACCTGTTTTCATCCAACAGCCTTCAAGCAGCAGCTTTTGAGAATGTATCAAACGCTCTATTAGTACAACCTAGTCAGGCATACACCTCTGCTCTACACAGAACAACTCATAACAGTCCGTAAGAAGGTACGCTGCATCTACAAAGGCATACAAAATTACTCCAGCAACTACTCCCCCCACCTTCTATTAGTTACAGCAGCATCCCTGATGCGTTACCAGAATTGCTTTACAACAAGGGGAAGAAACAGCCAGTTATCAAGTAACCTGGGACACACCCAGTAGAAACAGTCGATATTGTAGGTAAGCTTCAAGCAGTGTTACAGAAAAGCTCTTCCATTTCCCCCATAACACTGGCTGTTCTCCTAGTGCCCAGTTCCAGGGCTAACTGGAAGCCAAGTTAGGGATCTAATGCTTCATTCAAGTCAGTTGCTACCCAGCCCACAGATGTAGCTGTTATTTTATTTTTTTAAAACCAGATTATATCCTAACTAGGACATTACACAGCTGCAAATGTTTTAAAATTAGTTCTCTAATACTGACTACATGAAAGATAACATCCCTACCCTTTACTATTAATCCACCTTGGAAGCTTGAAGCCTTTTTGAATGTTATAGCTGTTTAATAGTTCCTCTGAGAAGAAAAAGCACAACTACCAAACCAAAAGCATTAATCTCAGAAGGCTTCCATAGTCAGAGGAGCATCAGTAAAGGACAAGGGCTGAATCAGGATAAAAGCAAGCTGACAGAATGTTAGTGTCAGCAGGATGAAAGGCAACGGTCGAGCCTTGAGACACAGGCAAATCTTTTAGATGCCACTATTTGGTTATTGCAATGAAATCTTACAGTATATTTGAAAAGTTCTGTTATTTCCTTCTTCTGGTCACGGGAACAATATGAATAGTTTATTATGCCTAATGCTATTTCTTATCTAAGAATTTCAGGTGATTTCATGCCTTTGTCTTCTTCATACTGGAAAGGTATTCTGCTTAGCTCCCTGTGGCTGCTTAGGGACTTCACCTGCTTAGGAACAACGTACCCAAAAGATAAGTTTCTTCAGAATATATGAAAAGTACTCTCTGAAAAAGACAAAAAATGTGCTTCCCTATACTTTCAGTTTAATTCTACAGTATTTGACTTCCTTCTATTCTGCAATTACAGCTGAGGTTCACAGGAATATCTCAGCTGTCAATGCAGAAACTCAGCTCTTGGGTAAACTCAAGTAAAAGAATTCTGGAATATTTTGGCCATCATACCTCAGGTTCACTTGGCACATTACATGTTCTAATGTGGTATAGCCTTAGAGAAGAATGATTTAGGCACCTTATTTAAAAAAAAGAAAAAAAAATCCTTCAAAGTGTAGTATCTTCAACTCAACAATCAGTTTATTTTCCTAAAATAAAAAACACACATATTTGTAATATACACGAATTGATTCTTACCAAAGACATGGTTATAAATACGTTTTTTCCTTTTAATAAAGATCTCTTATCTACAGTCCCCATCCTGATTGCCAATCTGCCCAGTTGTTTTTTAGGCAAACAGATTCCACTGAAGACAATGTAGATCTGTATTGTTTCAGGTGCTGGAAAGCAAACGTACCTGCAGAACAAGATAATTATCTCTTCAGGCACTTGCCATTTGGCTAAACCAAGTTTAAGAGTTTCATTACTTATACAAAAGCGACAAAATTCCAGTCTTTATAGGCTTCTTCAGCTGATTTCCACATGAAAGTAGTGCAGAACCAGAAATCTACATGCCAGTCATCTCACTAAGAGGAAATGCCATATTTCTTCTTCAATTCTTCAACAGAAATATCTTTCAATCCCACGTGATTCACATGATTGAACAACACCTGTGCAACTGTAAAAGAAAAAAACAACATAAGCTGTTGTTTTTGTTATTCTTCTATTATTATTATTCTATTATTTGTTACTTTTAAGGTAAATCAGTCCAACTCATTCCTCAGTGAGAGTGAGGTTTGGATTATATAGCTGAAATAAGAGTAAATTTTTAGAACTACTGAGATGATAAAAAAAAAAGTAGCAAAGGGAAGCTCTCACTTTGTTTTGATGCCCACAAGCTGCGTAACAACATTTCCTTAAACAGGTATATAATCCTGACAACATACACAAACAGCTTTTATTTTGTTTGCTGTCTTGGCACTGTGCCATTAAATGCAGAAGATAAAAGTTAATGCCAGATGGCAGAGAAAGCTTACATCAGCTTAAAGGCATGAATGCAATTCGTAAGAGGAATTTACTTGCACTTCAGCAAGTCAAACAAGTCATTTTATTTTAAGGAGATTCACACATCAAAATTTTGAAAGTATAATGGTTATTAGTGAAACTCAGTTGTAGATAGTAAATTTGACATTATTTGGTCCCAGAGAAATATTTTGCTTGTGTCTCACTGTTACATAGCCTGTCTGGTGCACTAAAAGAAAATGTTTGCGACAAAACCCACTTTTATAAACCATGAACTCAAACCAATGTCAACCCGAATCACAAACAAACCTAAATGATGCCTCAAGAACAGGACAGAGACAAACAGACTGAGTGGTTTAGAGATGTTTGCATTCTTTTTGCCATCAGTAAAGCCAGGATTGCCATGAAATGGTTGCAAATTGTGGAAAATGTGTAATTTGTATACCTTACATTTCAGATGTAATATTTCATACAAATTCATGAATTGGTAACATTACCAGCTACAAACAGGAATGCTAGTGAAGCTTACTTCATCAGATTAAAATGCAGTGGTATTACTGATAAAATCAAAACGATTTAGCTGCAGTTTTCAAGTCTTAACAACAAATAAGGAATCAAAAGTCTAAGAAAAGTTACATGACATTCATATTAATTTTGAAAACAATCAAAAAGTTAGACAATAACCATAACTGATTATTACATAGAATAAACAAGAATAGCACTACAATTTATGTATTTCTTGCTAGATTCCACAGTATCACAAGTGAAGTTTGAAAAAGATAGTACTGAATTACTTACTTTTTTTCTCTGAGCCTGACATAAACATTACTGCCATATCAAATCTTTTTAATTCAGATAGCCTCTGGAGGATTTCAAGGATGAGCGATGGCTCCTCTTTCCTGAAGAAGATTATTAGAAATATAAAAATAACTGCTGTTGATTAGAAAGATTCAGTAGCTGCAAGCAATATTAAAGACTTCAGGAACAAGAAACTAAAGGACCAATGAACTCCCTTCTTTGTTTCTCTCATATTCCCTGCCTTTCTCATCTTTCCTGTTCATTCTCCCACCCACAGTGCAAAAAGTCAACATCCAGAAATCTTTACGCAAGTATCCTTCTGATACAGAGAACAGATACTTGATACAGATTTGTGAAGAAATACAACAACCTAGACTGATGCAAACTGACTGCTGTTCATGTACAGAATAGCTATTGTATGCTCACACCTTGCCATAACTGCTCAATTTTTATACATGTGTGTGTGAAAGGAAGCAGCGCCTGTGGTCATAGAAGCTCTGCAAGAAGCACCACATTACAGTTACCCTCATTTTTAGCCATACAGAAAATTCCTAGATTGCATTCATTTTGCCTTCTTCTGGTCAACAGTAAACAGGCATTATCTTTCTTACAAATAGTAACAACAAACAGTATTTTTCTTTCATAGCTTGTCCCGTCTCCCTCTGGGAGAAATGTCTTTTACCTTACTGCAAACAATTTCAACTTCCTAGCCCTTATATGTCATACTGACAAATGCAGGACCTTATCTCTTCAGATGTCATATTTCACCCACATGATGGATATTTACTTTTAAAGAAACCTTTCTTTAAGGTAACTTTAAGGCTAACTTTCATTTACATTTGCTTTTCCCCATAAAACAACACCCTAAAAACATTCTGAGCATGCGCTCTCAGGCAGAGTAACTAAGAGAAGTGGCACACTGCCTCTGACAGGCAAAATGAACTTTAAGCCTCAAATGGTAGCATGGATACAAATTTCAAAAACAATCGTCCGGTCCTGTCTTATCAGAACTTCTAGCTCCAATATACATTTACTACAGGCTACTGTAAAATGCTAGCAGGTAATTAAAAAAAAAGTCAGAATACATCACAATAAGCATTGCACGAAAATGAAACTCTCTATATTTACTTTCTAAAGCTGAGAAATATAGAAAGCTAATATTGTGCAATTATATGTGATAACAGACCATACACAGTAATATGAAGGAAAATTATTTCATACAGTCCAATATTCAATTTCTGATGCTTTTTAACAGAACTGAATTTGACAATATACAGTAAAGGCTATTTATTTATTTACCTCTTTTCTATCTGATTCTTCAAGATATCTTTAATTTCTTAGGAAGGAACAATTGAATCATTCCAATTATCGCATCATGTTCATGCAATGTTATGTGCTGGAAATAATTTTGTTAGCCCAAGGGTTGGGCTAGGGAGACAAAAAAAAAAAAAAAAAGGGGGGAAAACCCCAGAATAGGAATAAGCAATTTAAAACAAAGGAGTCAAACTTACTCGATGTAGAAATCATGTAGAATTTTCAGTATCTGGTTGAACAAGTCTGGATCTAAGGATTTTTGGAACAGTTTTGGATAAAGCGATGGCTCTATTTGCTTTGGAAAAATTAGAAAAGCGATACTTTTAGGCAAAAAGATACAGTTGAGTCATAAGAACTAGCAATGAAATTTTAGGATGTCTTGGACAATGCTGAAGTGCATGAAAGGAAGCAAAAAACCAAATCACTTGCACTATTTGACATTAAACATTAGTTTTGGGGTTTTTTGTTTGGTGTTTTTTTTTTTGTGACAATGATTGCTAACTTCTTTTAAAAGGAATCTAAGCAATTTTTCTGTGAAAAATATATAAGCAGAACTACACATTAAGTAGATTGATGTGTTCCAAGCATTTGTTTGGTTTAAAGAGATAAGAATGTTGCTATGTCTAATTACCCTAGGAGCATTCATTTGAAAAATTAGAATTTAACATGGTTACTAACGTATTTAAGTCTTTACAGAATCTTTACAGCCTATGTCTGAAAGAAGAGACAGATTATGCAGAGGACTGTATTCAAAGCGAGGTTAAGCGAAAACCTAGGCACAAGAAGAGAAATTACTCAAACGTGGATAAAACTACTTAGCATTATATGAAGGTAATTAAAGAAAGGGACTATTATACACCGTTAAGACACTCTAAACATAGCTACACTTGCCACCTAAATTTGCGCTGTTTCTTCAGTGTCAGTTGAAGAAACTTGTCCAAGCACTGTCAATCACTACTATGTTTTATACCTTCAGGTACAAGTACATATTTTCTGGGCAGTCTTTCAACTTCCTGAAGTCAGCCTCAAGCTGGAAAGAATTTGCAGGAATGACAGGGATCTGAGAATCAGATCTAAATGACCTTCTGATTTCTTTTTCTCTCTGTTTGTTCACAGGGAATGATGGATGCAACATTGATGAACTTCCTTTCACACTGGCAGGAGGCCTGCAGAAAGATTTTGAAGCACATAATCAAGAAAACACTTAAGGAAATCCTACACTGAGACCTAACTGGACATCTTTGAATTCATTAAAAATCTAAAATACTAATCCAAGTTAAAAAAAAAATTATTTTAAGCAGGTATCTAAAAAACCCCTTCAAATTATGGAAGCTTTGTATTTGATCCATCTTTTCTAAAAGAACACACCTGCTTACAAATACGCTCAGCCTTTCTCTACTTTTTATGGAAATAACTGCATTTTATGGCACAGATTTCTACCATATATAGCTGCAAAAAAAATATTACATTTTCTGCGGTTTCACAATACAAACAATAACCATGTCAAATGAACAAACCATTTTAAACACCGACTACGGTGAAGCTATTTTTTGTCCTGTAATTTACCAGTCAAGTCCATTTGTTTTTCAGAACTTAAAAAAGGGCTAAGAAACGTATTTTTTTCTTTAACACTTCACAGTAAATCCATCTGACTGAGCTGGAAAAGGTGGGTGTGGGAGGGTGTTTCTCATAGAAATTCTTCAAACAGAATTTCATTAAAAGTATTTACTATTAACAGAATGAGATGATGCCAATGCATACAGAGCTTTCCTAAGCAGCCAACAAACAGAGTTCCAACACTTAGCAGGGATAAAGTTAGGATAGTGCCTTCTATACTTCAGTCTAGTTCCAGCCAGCCAGACTTGAGTCTGCCCAGCTAATACAGTAGCACTTGGGAGCTTTAAGCAAACATGAAGTTAACGGCTGCCTGCTCAGCAGAGGGAAGAGTGGTGACACTCTCGTCTGCTCTTTTTATCTCACACAACTGGTGCGCAAAGAGCGTTTGAATTCTGCTCTAGTTCTACTCTAAAACATTACAAATAAAAATCACAGCTAGGGAAAATGAAGCGCACAAGGAAGAGAGGACGGCATACTGGAAAATATTATGAATTCCTTTATAATGGAAATGCAAGAGCAGGACTAATTTTCCATCTAACACTAAGTAGACCGTACTTGTCTCAACCACCACATGATCAAAGAAGCAGACATGTTAGAACTTTATTTTCTTTCAATATTTTCTTTTTAACCCAAATTCTCCAAAATACATTTGATACCTCATCACATGTAGAAATGTGAAAGTGAAAATTAATTTCAGCTACATTTACCTTTTAAAAAGGGGATCAGAATTTTTATACTTACTGTAATGGTGAAGTATCACTGATTTCTTCTATTTTTAAGTGCTTTGCTTTTGGAATGTCCATTGTAGTCAACTGATCATCCTGATCTAGATTCCCTGTTGTTTCAACACTCATTGAATTCCTCCAGTTATTGACTAAAGAAGTAGCGATGGGCAAATCACTGTTTGGTGTGTCATCATCAATTTCTTCAATGGCTATTCTTTGCAAAGGCTTCTAAACAGAACACATACCTCCTGTCAGTGTGTAGCCTCAACATCAGTGTACATACAGGCCCCAGATACGCAGCTGTGTTTAATTTTAAATAATCTCATGATAACCAGTTTCATCTGTAGCGGTACATATGGAAGATAATTTCAATAAAGATAAATGGCAAAAAAGGAAACTTCATTACATTCTTCAGGAAGCCTTATATGATCATTTTATTGCTTTACCCTCATAAACCAGTGTATCCTTACTCTAGAGGAGCTCATAAGCTTGCATTCTGTTTTCCCAGTAATAAAAAACAAAAAAAAGTGGTTTATTTCCCCTACTAAAATTCAATGGGCAAGAGCTACCATATATTTTGACCAATCCCCTAGTCAAGATTTGTAATTTAGCTAGACAAGTAAATATCCAGGAACATGGGCCTTGACCCTCAACTTCAAATTTTGAGATGATAAATATCTGCTGGTTGACATTTACGTACATCATAAGGCACTTAACTCCACCACCAGAGGACACACTAACTAAAATGCTTCAGCTTCTTTAATCTTTGCATCATCACCATTGTTTTTGACCATCACCTAGCACCACCTTCGCAGGTCTTACAAGGCAGAACCATTTAGTGGGGGGAGGAAAAAAAAAAGAAAAAAAGAAAAAATTCATTACCTTTTACTTTGGAATTTCATTTCCTGAATATGAAAATAGTGTATATTGCTCTGGAAATACAGATGCAAACACACACTACTAAACATACTCAACAATTCAGACTTCTAAAAATGGCAGATTTCTCTGTCCAGTTCTAACACAATCCCATCGTAAGTCTTCACAGCAGTTTGCAAACTGCTTTAAATCATGCCAAAACCCCACCATCTTGTTGATGTATTGACAGACAATACACAGTTCGCTTCGACAATAGACCATCTCATCATTAGGCTAAGACTGGGAGGCTCCCTGGTGGATATAAAATAAAATTACAGTTGTCTCTGCAATCCTTGGGCAGTAGTAAAAGCACAGACGCTTCATCTATACTTGAACACCAAGGAAAAGACAATCAACCTAGCATCTCCACTTAATTTAGCAGCCAAACTAAATATGTAATATAATTGCCTATAGTGTTTCACCTACTTCATAATCAATTCATTTAACTTTCTAGAAATACTGTATCTGGTTATAGAGAACGTATAATACTCCCTGCCCACCCCCCCTGCCCCGCAAAAAAAAAAAAAAAGGATCAAAATAATCACACATTTTCTACTAAAACTATCCATCTGGATTATATATTTAATGGAGTAAACAAACGTTTTGAAATCATCAAAAACAGAACACTACAGTACTCTGTACAATGTGTGAGAATGCTTCGTATTCACACAACTCACTGCTGAGTGTATCAAGATTAAATGCACTAAAAGGGGAAGCCTAATACATAAAGAAAGCTAATGTTACTCTCTCTGTTATCATATTTTGTCATAGCTAACTCATTAGTCTGACAATAACCATTGATAATTCATAGCCCAAAAATACTGCTTCTTGAAAACCAATACCCAGCTATCCTACGGTCTATGTGGATGAAAATGCAGGCTCGAGGCTCTTGCAGTCGCCCTAGGTGACACCAGCATATGACATGGGTAGGTAACATGTCTTGTTACCACTACAGCTGCTATAGAAACTATAAACAGCAGATGAAGAGAAGGGAAGTTTACCCAGAGCCTTCTCAAGTCTGCAATGAAACACCGAGACTCAACTGCCCCCCCTTTAGTATCAATTGCAACATTAGCTACGGGCCTAGGACAGGGTCGTGGGGTTGCCTCCTCATTCTGTACTACAGATATAGGCATACACCACGTTTCCTGACTGTGGTACTGTAGGCTGAAGGCTTATACCACCGCTACTGTTACATGCACATGGAAATGCTGAAGTTTATGTTCTTGAAAAATATCAAAAAACCAAATCTGTAAATTTTGAGCTTTCCACGGGCAAGATGTATCTATCAGGAGTTGGTCTACAGAAATAAGCAAGAAGTGGATTTTAACTTTAAGCTCTATTTTTCCCATCATTATAGAAAGCAACTCTTAGAACAAAACAACTTACTGTGGATTTCAGGTGTAATGGATTATCAATCGCTTTCACTATATTTTTTATTTCTGTTTCTTTTATCAATACTGCAGGATATTCTTGATGAGTCTGCTGTTCTTTCTCAGCTAATTCCTGAAAAAATGGTAAGTCACCCAAAAGATCAAAAGTTTAACAAATAATTATTAAGATATGTTAAAAATTACACAATAAAAAAATTAAAACATTCTTTTACTATAGACTTACAAAAAAGTAGCACAAGTATACATACATTCCTTATTTTAGTGAGTTCATTTATTGCTTGTTTATTTCCAGGTTCCAGCTTCAGAACAGCTTCAAAATCTGAGTGAAAAATGACATAGGACAACTGTAAACATTTCAAGTTACAAGGTAACTAGCAACTATTCAAACCTTTTCTTTTCCTTTAACAGATCTAAAATAATGAGAGGCAGGTAAGTCATCCTAATGCTTATATCATGACCTAGTTTTTAAACCCATTTTTCAAACTATTTCTTAGTACTTATCATAAGCAACAATAGTTCTAATTTCATATAAAATTGTCTTTGGATCATGTGGACACCAACACAAAAGCTTTTATACATATTCAATGAAACACACCAAAATCCCACCATTCCTAATTTTTGCAATGATAACCTCAATTAGTCAGCAATTAATTTAATTGCTACTAGAAGACTAAAAAAAAAAATCAGGATGCACTTATCTCTTGCCTATCACACTTAGATAATTTGAAGTCGTACCTTGCATAGCTTCTTTTAGCTTTCCAAGAGCAACTCTGGCAGCTCCTCTTCTGGCAAAGGCTTTAGAATAGGAGGCATCTAAGAGCAGAGCTTGCGTACAATCATTTTCTGCCTCTTCATATCTCAGCAAAAGAGTTGAACAAAATTAATAATCAGTTTCAAGAGGCAGTTTCAACTGAAAAGACTGAGCTACCCAAAAGAACTGAAATATGAAGACAGATCTTACTTACCTATATACATATAAATACATACCACTGAGCTAAAATGTAAAATAAAAGTAAATATAAAAAATATGATTTCTCAGCACCTTGAAATTTCAGCCAAATCTTTCAGCCAAATGACACACTGCTGACTCTTTTTATCATCACAGAGAAATTCACTTCCTCTGTGAAAATAAATACTTAAAGCCTGTCAGAGCAGAGTCCACTTTAAACAGTAAATAGCCTTAAAATGGAAGTCAGCATCATAGCTTTGTACATCTGAAAACCAGAAATACCATTACAAACAAGCAAACAAAAAAATACTAGAAAGGAGAAGCAAGCACATATCAGAATAAATTCATCTACATCTGAATTTCTGTGACTTGTCCTTAACTATTTCAGAATAAGATGCCGGTATATCCTAGCATTAAAGTAACTTGCTTCATTGTCTGACCAAATTTCCTCATCCCAGTTATAATAGATCATGATTCCACTATGTGCATATTTAAGTATTTTCATTCATTCCTTTTCTCCTCCTTCAATCTATCATTGAATTTATGGAAATAGTTTTGGGGTGGGTTTTTTTTGCAGTTCTTATCAGTTCTAGACGTTTATAAGAATACCAATGAGCTTCTGTTGCATTTTATGTTTGGGTCCTCTTTGAAATGCAAAGACCCACGATACACTGATTTATCACACAGAATTGATTTTCTTGCTTTGTCATTCAATTAAAGCATCCCTTCCTCTGATTCTCAACAAACATTATTTGCATTATGATGTCCTCTATGGCTTCAATACTGAATTACAAATATTGTGTCAGAAATACTACCTGTGCAACTTATTATAATCTCATAATTTGAGATCAATGTATTGTCTCTACAGATACCCAGCCATACCATGTTAGAACTGATGATCAACCTAATGCTCAGCTCTCTGCATCTCATGCTACCAGTTTAAACTACCACACCATCAGAGAATCAAAAAAGATTCACACTTCAAAAATGGTCATATGTAATTTCTCTCATTTGCTAGAAAGCATGCATTTCCTACTGTTACTGGATTACATGAATAAAGCTTAATTAAAAAGAAAGTAACTACATATACATGTCTCCATTAGTGGAGTTAAAGAGAAATATATTTCAAAAATTACAATTTCCAGAAAAAGCTCCTATTCATTCCCTTTGAAGTCAGAAGTTATAATCCACTTTTTACAGTGCAACATTTAGTAGCTGACTGGGTTTTATAATCAAGAGACATAAAGATTTGGGCAGGACCTATGAGAAAGGCGAGTATCTAGAATTTTACACACATAAAAGAATGAAAATCAAACTTTAGAAACTCTATTTCATACTGATGCTATTATATTCTCTCAGAACTTCTTTCCTATGAAATGCATCGTAAAATCACACATACTGAGTTGTTCTCTCTCCCTTACTATCTTAAATACAATTTATTCTCTACTGAGTTCTGGAAAGAATTAGAAGGAGTGACAGTAACTTGAGTGAAAATCTACTGGATCATTCTTCCATGTAGTTCTCAACAAAGAAAGAACCAGTATAGCACATGCAATTCTACTTACTTTTCAATCTTTAGGTAGGCCATGGCTCTGTTAGCTGGCAAAAGCGCATTGGTTCCATCTGCTGCTATACCACGGGTATAACATTCTATTGCAGTCTCATACTTTCCTTCTTTGAAATAACCGTTACCCTGTAATACGTAACGTAGAAAAAAATACCATTGAGAAAGATCTAGTGCAATGAGCTTTTCTTATCCTTTTTAGTAGACAGGGTCACAATATCAAGAAGATGGATCACAAAGAACACCTACATCAGGGCAGATATTTATGGCATATTTCTTCATAGCTAAGCTTAGAGGCAGAGACTACAAAATATACCTTAACTTTTTCTAGTACTTTAAGGATAAAAATTACTTTTCTACATGCATAGTTTAATCGCAGACTTGTAAGTCTATAACATGTGATTTACCCTTACTCTTGATGTGCAGGATATGCCACCCTGTACCTCCTGAATTTAAATACAAGCTGAACAAAGACGAAACTTTACAATTCTCCTTTCAAGATGACTTTCTGCATTGCACGAATCCATCTTTACCCTGCTACATCCATGAAACTCTTATCCTTAAATATTACTTGGGCCCAAATATTGCTGTTATTTTCTAATTAATGTTCCATACAACAAAATTACATTACTTTGTTTGTTTGTTTCTGAGAAACTAAGATTATCTTTTGCTTCTCAGGACTACTATAAAGCCATGTATTATATTCTCCACTACTACTCTACTCACTAGCAAAAAAGCGAAGGCCACAGTTCAGACTTGACAGGATCCATGTTGCCAGAACAGGCCCATAATGAGTCAACTCTGCTACCAATGAAGTAGTGCACTAGACTGAAATTTCTTTTCTGTGGCCTTTTCAAACTGTTGTTACTTTTACCTACTTAATTTCTGCTTTCCTTCTTTTCCTATTAATTACCTCTTAAAAATCAGCACAGGTAACCTGAATATTGATAAAAAGTCAGAAGCTAAAAAGCTAGGCAAGAGAACAGAAAGAAAATTATGTTTTAGTTGATAGTATTATTTCTTAATTGCAACAATGGGGAGAGGGAGAAATCAATAAGCCAACTGTGAGTCGAGACCATGTAGCCAGAAAGATATTTTGATTGTCATTGTTGCCTGCCCTCCCTGAAGTCCTTTTTATAACTACTTTTCACAATGTAATTAGAGGTTTGAAAGCACAAGGAACAGCCCACAACTCTACTTGGATGAGCAGGGGTCAAGATGCACGTAATACTGGAGAAAAGGATCTCTGTGAAATACAGTTCAAGTTCTACTTATCTTAGCACATATTTGAAATTTATCATATGCAATTTGGGCTGTAAGAGCTACCTTGTATAATTATTCCTCCAGAAGAGTCCAAAAAGAACTCACTGTCCCTTTCCCCTCCTATAGAGCCTAAAACAGGAAACAGTATCAAGGACATTGTATTTGTGAACTTCAAGACAGTTTCACGTTTAATTTACACATTTGCATAGCTAATAGCACAACAGAACACTTTTCTTCCCTAGTTCTCATCTGCTCCACCAGAACCTGTGACTTACCAGATCTTTTTCTGTAATAGCCTTCTGCTTGAGCTGCTGGTCTTCAATCCGCTTCTTCTCTTCATCTGTTAATTCTGGTCTGACTGTATCTTCAAACTCTTTCTGTTCAGAACACTCTTTTGATGACAGAGCCTGCAAAGAAGAAATTTTTTTCCTCAGTATTTGCCCTCTGCTCTGCCAAGCATTTTAACAGGAGTGCCTGTGTTGCAAGTTGAATGCAAACTGAAAAGATCATTATAAACCGTTCTTGAAAATGCATTTCTATGAGGGACTGCGAATCAGAATATTACTTGGTAAATAAAAAGTATGTAATTGCTGAAGCACAATGTGAAGTGACTCATGAAACCTGTCTATATATGTTCCAATTCACAAATCATTTACTTCTTCAACTACTGGAGACTTTGCGTCTTCATTTTGAAAATAATTTTTTCAAGTGCTTTCAAAACCACAGTTGTAGAGGTATAAGCATACTCACACAGTAATGACAGGTAAGCTTATATTTACTGAGGTCATAATTATCAACATTCTCTCCCTGTCAAGAAAGGGACCAGACTTACAGTAGAGTATTATGTTCTGCTAGGCTTAAACTCACTTTCTGGTTTGGCAGACCACAGCAATCAGTGGGACTACAAGCAGGCTGGCAGTTCAGCTTTACTGCCAAGAGAACACCCAGGTTCTGTCACATGTAGTGCTACCTTGTATGAAAATACTAAGCATGACTGAAAAAAAACATTAACACAGGAGGTAGAAAAAACATCTGGGGGAAGATTTAGAAAAGCCAAACAAACAAAACCAAACCACAGATGTTGATGCATGCATCCAGTTTTAGTCTGCTAATCCACCGTTACATGGATGTTTGCATACATGCTACTTTATCCAGAAGAAACTCAATTACAGATTTTCACCTCAGTGAACTTAAAACATCAAAAATGTCAGAAAAAAGCACAAGGACTTGTTGAATTCAGTTCCTCTTGTTGATACAGATATAAACTGACTAATTTATGTTAGGGCCTATTAATCTTATTACCTGATTGATTTTCTTCAGTTCATTTTTTGCTTCAAAGTTGTTTGCATCCAGCTCTAAAACTTTTTCATAATCTATCAGAAAAGCAGAAAAAAAAGAGAGGTTTTTTTTCGAAAGAAAAAAAAAGTTTCAGATAGGAACTACAGGCAAGTAACCAGAGTATAAAATAAGAGCTTTTTTTTGAGACAACACATTTTCTAGTTACCTAAAAAGCCCACGATGCTACAAAGAACATATTATTCTAAGACATTTAAAGCCGAATTATTCTAGAACTTCTAATACTTACAAGTAATCATTTAGACTTGCTGCATGAAATTTACCTTGCCAGAAGAATATGCAATATCGCATTTCCTTTCTTTATTTATAGGAAATGAATATTAAATTCCTACATCAAACAAGCAAATCACAAAAGCTTCAATCAAGCAGATAAATGAACAGTTGGTATGTATTTTAAAGAAAGAATTTTAAAAAGACCCACCTTCTTTAGCACCTTGAAGATTTTTCAGAGCAAAGCGAGCAGCCCCTCTTCTGGCATAAGCCTTCGTGTAATTTTTATCTAAAGCAAGTGCTAAATTGCAGTCAGATTCTGCAACAGAATACCTATCAAAAACATGAGTGAGTTAGTTTGGACACATCTAGGTAACAAAACCCCAAATATCAGCAAGTTAGCTTACTCTGAAGCTTTACAGGTTCTCTCTAGTGGAAATATTACATGCTTCAGGAGGGGCACAGAACAAGTATTTAAACATGTCCCAATTCAGAAAGTATTAAAACAGGAAAGGAAAACAGAGGTCAGCAATCTGTACTGCAACAGAAAGAATAACCCACTCTCCTATACCCTTTCTTCACCCCAAACAAATTAAAGCCTTAGAAATAGAGCTCACTATATCTGAAAGGCAAATTACATACTGAACTTCCTCTCTTTTTGCCCCTTTTTTTTTTTTTCTAAGTTTTATACTGTAACACAGAAGATGGCAAATTTCCAGCATGAAAGCAGAGGAAGAAAAGATAAGAGACTACCATATTCTTTATCCTGGCAATTTCTATTTTACTTTGAAACTGCAAAGCGGGTTGCAACAGCAGTCTTACACAGGCTGTATTACAGCACGGTGAATAATATAATCAAGCTTAAAACCAGTCAAAAGATCTGAAGGTAGCATTCGAAAGAAAATATTAAGGATTTAACAATACAAGCCTTACTTTTTCATTCTATAAAAAGCTGACGCTCTGTTTGTGGGCAATACCGGATTGTACGGATCAGAATGCATCCCTCTAGTGTAGCATTTTATAGCTTCATCAAAGTTCCCTTGTTTAAAGTAGCTATTACCCTGTGAATAGAAGAAAGTCTTATTAGCAAATTACCGTACACTGACAGACACATTACTAATTTTTGGTTAAAAAATTCAAAGCTTGTATTTTAGAATGCTCAAACATTTTTGTTTAACATCTCTCAAAGTACTACTTTACTGTAAAACATTTTTTTTAACTACAATATTCTAAGTATCCCATATTAAATATTTCTTATGATCTATGCAATAAAAGGGTTTTATTATATACTGATTTTCAGTATCTGTAGGTCATTTCCAGAAACCTATAACAAACACGTACATAGCTGCTTAAATTTCCAAGGAGAATCCCTGAAGGTTTTTTTTGTCTTTTTAGTAACTAAATTGGGCATCTTTGCTTTTCAAGGTAAATATTCTCATTTCTGCCTCGTCTGGGACACAACTTTTATCTCATGTGCCCTCAACTGCTTCACTGCAGCCAAGATGAAAATGGGCAAAGACATCTCAATTTCTCAGTGTAAACTGCAGATTATACATCCGGGAATTTCTAAAGCAGCAGAGAAAAAAGGCGGATATCACCCATGCAGACAATTAAAAAAACCCCTACAGAACTCTACTGAAGAAGTCTGGACTGACAGATGGTGTTAGGTGACTGTTTATAAACAAGGAAGTTTCTCAGAACTACAGAAGTTGCCCTACAACTGCCAACGGAGCATGAGATAGGTCTTGCTGTATTCGCCTTGCAAAATAAGGTAAAACTGAAATGGTACCAACTTGCCTTTACCAAGGCAGGAAAGATATACAAGCTCGCCCATCATGCCCAGATGTAAATGGCCTCGCAAAGGAACTAATCTTAAATTATTGGTGATTTAGTTTGGGGCATTCAGACGTTGTGTTCAGGTAAACACCAGTCTGATTCATATGGCAATTCTATACAGCAATCCAACTTTTCAAAGCATAAAACCCACCAATACATTAATCATTATAACTGCACATTAAGGAGAGTCTGACAGGCCTTGCTGCAATTGATGATGAGAAGAAACAGAAATGCAGCGAGAATTATGTATGTTGGAATAACAGGCAGGAAAAAAACAGACATAAAAAATTCCAAATGTGCAATTTTTCCACCAGAAGTGTAGCCTCACTGAACAATCTTTTAAAAGAAACTAAAAATGCTACATCTAACTTGATACTATGCAAATCATAGAATCATTTAGGTTCAAAAAGACCTTCAAGATCATCAAGTCCAACCATTAACCTAGCACTACACAGCCCACCATAAAATCATGTCCCTAAGCACATCTACACATCTTTTAAGCACCTCCAGGGATGGCGACTCAACCGCTTCCCTGGGCAGCCTGTTACAATGCTTGACAGCCCTTTCGGTGAATGAATTTTTCCCAATATCCAACCTTAACCCCCCATGGCATACTTGAGGCTGTTTCCTCTTGTCCCATTGCTTATTATTTGGAAGAAGAGACTGACCCCCATCTTGGTACAACCTCCTTTCAGGTAGCTGTAGAGAGCGATAAGGTCTCCCCTCAGCCTCCTGTTCTCCAGACTAAACAACCCCAGTTCCCTCAGCTGCTTCTCATACACTTGTGTTCTAGACCCTTCACCAGCTTCATTGACCTTCTTTGAACATCCCCCGGCACCTCAATGTCTTTTTTGTAGTGAGGGGCCCAATAGTGAACACAGTATTTGGGACGTGGCTTCACCAGTGCCGAGTACATGGGGACGATCACTCCCCTACTCCTGCTGACCACACTATTTCTGATACAAGCCAGGATGCTGTTGGCTTTCTTGGCCACTTGGGCACACTGCTGGCTTATATTCAGCCAGCTGTCAACTAGCACCCCTAAGCCCTTTTCCACTGGGCAGCTTTCCAGCCACTCTTCTCCAAGCTTGTAGCGTTGCATGGGGTTGTTGTGACCCAAGTGCAAGACCCGGCACTTGGCCTTGTTGAATCTCATACCATTGGCTTCGACCCATCAGTCCAGCCTGTCCCGATCCCTCTGCACAGCCTTCCTACCCTCAAGCAGATCAACACTCCTGCCCAACTTGGTGTCATCTGCAAACTTATTGGGGGTGCACTTGGTCCCCTCCTCCAGATCACTGATAAAGATATTAAACAGAACTGGCCCCAATACCAAGTATAACAAACAGTTACAATGCTATAACCTTTTCCTTCTCTGCAAGAGCTTTTTCTGCATCTATACGGATTCCATCTTCCTCAGAGTCTGATTCTGGAGACACAGAATCATGAGTACTGTCTTCTTTATCAAGTTCTTCAAGTATCTTATCCTGAAATCAGATAAAAATAAATTATCTTCATTATAATCTAACAATGCAAAATAAATCAAGCAAGAATTTAGAAGAATTAGTAGTGCATTTTTTAAAATTTCTACTGCTTAAGTCCTCTTTATTGGGGAGTTTTCCACACTTCAAAAGTAAGAGATCTATCCTCTAATACTGTGAGTTGTATTTAGCCTTATATTCTACTAGAATTATGACCTTTTAATAGATCTATCATCATTTTTCCCCCCAAAGTAAAATTCAGTCTGCTGGATAACAGCACAGGCAACAGAAAACTGGTATTTCTCAATATATCAAATTTCAAACACATAAACTTTTTGGAAGAAAACTACTTTCTACATTCATCAGCACAGTAAGATACTGACTTGTGGACTGAACTCTCAGCCCTATTAAGAAAAACAACTTATTTAAGACAGAATCAACTGGGAAAAAAGACTAAGTTAACAAGCAAATATTCTGACTCACCACATCAAGTTTTCCCCATGCTTCATAATCGTAAGACTTGATCTTGTTTTTCTTGTTTTCCTCTGTTGTTATTTTTGAAGGGACTTTACTTTTGCTTTTCTTCTTTTTCTTAAAAGCCTTGTTTCGAATTGGTGGCAAATTCTAAATTAAAATAAGTAATTTATCATAAAACAGATGTGTGAAACTCACTTGTATTGAAGAATCTATAGTACCTGTATCTACTGGCTAATTTTATTTTAGAAATCCAAGTTGTTCTCAGGAACTCTACAAACCATCAAGAACAGCAAGTGTAAATCTTTCAATACATAATAGCAAATATTACACGTATGATACAAAGTTAAATTTTAGAAGATGAGTGTCTGCAGAGTATCACTGAAAAATAACACCAATACATTAAAAGTCAGCAATAAATAAGTAATACTGATGTTGCAAACAAACATTCTCCTAGATCTACCCAGAACTGATTATACTGGACCCATCACCTCCAGAGGCTACCGCCCCACAGCTCTGTTAGTGGAACAGTTTACAGAGGGATCTTTGGTTTGCTTCGGATGAGAAACAAGTCACCTGGGTTAGCTCATACCTTCTATTCAGGTGTTTTAAGTCAACACATTTAATTTTGCTGAAGCAAAAAGTAATTATTGTAAACACTATTGCTTTTGTAAACACTTATGAATAGCTGAGTTAATATTGAAACTGGAGTTGTGATTTTTACCTCTTCTGGGACACCACTCTGTTTCCTTAGTTCAGAATCCACTTCTTTAATATCTTTTTCCCAGCTCTCCAATTCTCTCATAAAATCCTGCAGCTCTTCAGCATTCTGCTTCATTTGCAGCTGTAGTTCTAGTGCTTTATTTGGTGCACTCATTGTAATCTGCAAAATTTCAAGGAAAAAAACTCTCTGAAGAGAAGTTCAAAGTATGTGCTGAAGGAAGCTAGCTACTTCAAAAATTAAGACGTCTGACTTACATGCAAGACAGGCTTCCCAATAGCCTAGTAAGAACATTAAATAGAGAGAGACTAAGAAAGAAAATTTAAAGTCTTTGAAAAAACAACGGGAACCCATGTATTTAGTTAAAACAAGTATATTAGAACAAACAGTAAGTCATGCCTTCCTAACTAAGTGTAAGGTAAAGGGCTCAAAAAGTCAATGAAAATCCTGAAAGCGATAATCAGGTGATGTTAGTTTAAAGCCACTTCTGCAGTGTTTCTCAGATGACAGAATGAAGAAAAATTTAACACATTAACACTCAAGTTTTAACTAAAACAAATAACAATTAAGATATACATGCAGCCTTCTATCTGAACAGAAACAAGGTATCTGACCAACCAACTCCCAAAAGCATTTTCAGCTCCTACAAATATGTTGAAATATGCACGCATTTTTAGCACAGGAATGAGGAAACACATGAGGTGTTTTACTATGAAGTGTAATGAATTACAAGTCCAAAATATTCTTTGAACATGTTCTTTATACACATCTGTAGCCCTCCAAGTCCCTAGAACACTGCTTAATAATTATTAATACTTAACAGTCTTCCAAAGTTTTGTTGTCTTATTTTTAGTGTCTTGGATGAAAGACATATTATCACGGAAATATCAAGTCACAAGTAAAAAGTAACCTTAAAAAAAAATCATGGTTACAATTCAGAAAAAAACAGGCACATTTGTACAGTCCAACACACAAAAAGCTGAAAGGATGAAGCAAATATATTTTGAAAATAATCATGATTAAGTAATTCATGATGAACGAAATACAAACTTAGACGAAGAAAGCTACGAATGGTTGGTAACTCTAACCTCTTGACTGAAAGAGATTCAGGATCAGTTACAATCCTCACATAAGGATAAATAAACTATACAGAAAGTACACACAAAATTTAAGAGTAAAAAAACCTAGATTATTTGTTTATTTTTAATGTCCAGTAAGACAATAACCTTGTAGCACAGAAATATAAAAATATATGGGCCAAAGACAGCTCATAATTTCTGCAATACAATGTGCTGTCCATAATTATGGACAAGAGTCTCATACAAGATGGAAAAACACATTTCATGATTATTAGTGAACTAACACTACCAAAGCAGAACTGTTTTTTCATCCTCAGGAGTAAGCAGCTGAGCACGTGCCTTGATGCACCAGTTGTGCTTCTCCTTAGTTACCTCCTATGCTTAGGTGCTAACATTGTTTATCCTTAGCAATGTATTTTTCCTAAAAAATTTTAAAATATTTAGTCTATTTGTAACTAACTGGAAAGAGACTTTAGATGAAGCCAAAAAATAGGTATTTTTTATTATATTTCCAATTCAAATGGTTTCTATATTTTTTTTCACCTACACCTGTTGCTACCTACTGAACTGTCTCTGTGCTATTCACCCAGTTAATTCCATGAAACCTGGGCATGGGCCCACCAAATATTCTATACAGCTTACTGCACCCTGGTCAATGATAGCTTGAACAAGATGCTTCAAAAGATGCAAGAAACTACACTGTGATCCCTTAGACTTTGCTTTTTGCTACCAGTAGCTAAAGTAATATTTTTATACACGTGAAAATCGAATATTTAATCTACCTGCTTGTTTTTTAGCATTCTAAAGCATCTTGCACAAGTATACCATGTAAGCCTGCTCCTGTGTCCCACTGGCCTACGCTGCTTGTCGCACGCAGCTTAGCAACGTCCTCGATCCACGCGTTCACAACAATCTCCTTCCCAGCGCAGCTCTTACACCCTTTAAGGCAAGTTTTTATTGAATCTCAGTGCTCGGGCCGTCCCTTGCTTTACCCAACGCCCGAGGGCTGCCCTGTCCCAGCGCCTCCGCGGGGGGAGCATTGCTCCAGCGGCCTGGCCGACAGCCAGCGGAGCGGGCGAGCCCCCGCCGGCACTGCGGGCCCGCCCCAGCAGCAGGCCCCACGCCGCAGGAGGCCCGGGCTCACGCCGAAGAGGCCCCCGGGACAAAGCCGGCCCTTCGGGGTGGGCTCCCCCTCGCCTCGCCAGGCCGCGGGGGGGCGGCAGCGGGCCCGGCCCCACACACCCCACCCCGGTCTCACCTGCACCGGTTCCCGCCTCCTCCTGCCGCCAGCACTGGTCGCCCTTCCCGCACGGCTGAGCCTCTTCCCAGAAGGCAGCACAGCCCCGCAGCGGGACGGTCCCCGCGGCCTCTCGGCGGCGGAGGCGGCGGAGGCGGACAGCGCATGCGCCCGCTCCTCGCCTCGCGGCCCGCGGCCCTCCGCACCGCCTGGCCGCGCCCCCTCCGCATCACGTGACAGGGAGCTGGCCCGGCGATTGGTGCTGCCGGGCCGTGTGCCCTTTGCCCCGCCGCCGGGGACGGTGGCCGGCAGGCGCTGGGGGGGGCAGGGGTCGGCCATGGAGCAAGGGGAGGCCGCTCCGCCGGCGGCTGAGGAGAAGGGTGGGGAGGAGGAGGATGATTTCGGCTACCGACTCTTCCCGGACCGGAACAAGAAGCCGCAGAGCTTCCTGGTCCGCAGCCTCTTCACCTTCCACAACAGGTGCCAGCTGATGCTGAGGATGACTCTGGACACGAGTAAGCGCTTTCCCCGTGAGCCCGGCCCTGGCGCAGCGGAGGGTGCCCTGGGTGGGACCGGCGACGCCCGTGTCCCCCGCTGGAACGGCCTGGCCGCGGCGGTGACCTTGGGCCGCAGGGTCCCGGGACGGGAGCTGCTCCCCTTCCCCAGCCGCTGACAGCGGGAGGGGCTGCTGCTTGATGAACACGCTGATTTTGGTTAAGACAAAGAAAACACAAGTTCAAAAGTGGCTGTGTGCTTCTTTTTTTTTTTTTTTTTTTTTTAATGTCAGAAGGTCCTTCTCTACTTCTTGTTCTTGAAAATTTGAGAGGATTTGTCGATTTCTGGTTCATTTTTGCCCTTTTCGCTATGTAATGTTGGCTATGAATGTCACTGAAAACAGTTGTTGTTATCGGCCACTCTATTTATGTCTGCTACTAATAAAATAATGTCAGAAGTGGCTTGATTCATTAATAACTTTGTAAATATTATGATTCTATGTCGCTTTACGCAGCCTGAGCTGTAACAAGTGCCAGTTGTATTGCATTAGGGTTGGATACTGCAAAGTGTGAATTTGGATGTGTAGTGCTTTTCCTTTTTCTTTTTTCTTGACTGTGTTTATATTTTGATTATAGATGACTTAGAAACTTTTGTCTAGAGAAATTGATTGCAGCAATGTTTTTCTAGATCCATATGCTCAACTACTTCTTGAGGCTATGAAGCAGTCTGGTTGGTATGTAAACTAATTCATCCTGTTCTGTGTAGTAACATCACTATTATATGGAGTTACTGGTCTTTTTCAAATCCTTCCCTATAACTTTGTTTGTTTGGGTCTTTCAGCACTGTCTTCAATGACCGGCACTTTTCTTGTGAAGACTGTGATGGCTGTGTCAGTGGAGGTTTTGATTCTGCCACATCTCAGGTAGGCCCTGAACGCTGTCTTCTTTCAAAGGACTGCATTTTTTTTTTATTAGGATTAAGTCTACTAATGCTGTTCTGAGTTAAAGGCATGAAAACAAGAAAAATTAAAGATGTTCCATGGTATTGGAACTAGCACGTTGCAGAATGATGATGCTGTTAATGTTGAAAAAGACTGATCTACAGAGTCTAAATGCTGTAGGTTGTGTGTGCTGGGTCTCTGAGAAGTAAGTGTGATGTTGAAACTCGGTGAAAAATCTACATATACTTTTTTGTTCTGCAGATTGTTCTGTGTCAGAACAACATTCGCCACCAATCCCATATGAACCGGGTGGTCACACATGAATTGATTCATGCTTTTGATCACTGCCGTGCACATGTTGACTGGTTTAAAAATGTCAAACACTTAGCATGTTCAGAGGTAAGTTAAAATGCTTCTGATGTTGCCATTATATTAAGTACTGCTGGTTATTAGGAATGTTTCATGTTTAAATAGGCATGCTCTTACACAGACTTTGTTTGGTTTAATCCTGTTAATACATTTTATCCTTTCTGTCAAGTCAACTTAAGCAGTTTCATTCAGAAAAAAAATGTTTAGTTTTCATAAATATTAATAAGTCAGTGTCATACTAAGTAGAATGTGATCACTGTGAGTGTAACCCTAACAAAAAGTGGTTATTAACAAATGAGAGTAGTTAGAGATGAAAATGCATTTACACTTTAGTGAAATGTTTATAGGGTTCTGTTTCTCCCCTGCAAATCTTGGTATGTTGGGTATCACAGTAGTATGGTAACCTTATTTTTGTGTAGGTTTTTTTGGTTAACAACAAACTTGTCTTTTCCTATAACATACGTTTATTTATTTATTGTGATGTTGCTAATAGTACACTTTAGTTATGACTCCATGTCCATTTCAGAGGACGTAGGAATTTGCTGCTTGAAAGGCCTTAAAAATTGATGCCTTAGGAGGTGAAATTAAACTGGCCACAGGCTAGTAAAGATTCCTCTTGTATACACAACTCGTGCGTATTCATGTGCTTTTAATTGATTTCTGATGTAATCCATTTCATTTGACCACAGAAAAACTTAGTCTCATGATTAATATTACAAAAGTACATTGTTGTGACTGTGTGAATTAGGTGGCTTTTTAACTGTTTTTTAAAAATATATAAAATAATATAAAAATGTTGTAATGGCTTTGGTTTGGGTTGGGTTTTTTTTCTTTTTGGTTGTAGGTAGGTTTGTTTGTTTTTAATCAGAATGTATTAGATTCCAGACTTTAGATGAAATCTGTGCACATCTTTACACATTATGTGGGAGAACCAAAATGATGAATTTGGTACAGAACAAATCAGATTTCATAAAAATTAATTTGAATTCATTAATTGAATTCATATTTGGTGTGGAAGAGAGTCACAGTCATATATTGTCTTTATCTTTTTACAGGTAAAACTTAATGAAGTAACCTTATGTGGTATTAGTAAAGCCATTCGGTATAACTGGGGGGGTTGACCTTGGCTGGCTTCCAGGCACCCACCAAGCCATTCTCCAATTCCCCCTCCTCAGTAGGATAGGGGAGAAAAGTAGGTTTAAAAAGCTTGTGGATCGAGATAAGGATATGGAGGTGACTTACTGGCTACCCTCTTGATGAAGATTGATTTAATTTAGTGCCTGTTAATGACAGAGTAAGATGGTGAGAAATAAAACTAAAAATACCTTTTCCCCCACCTCTCCTTCTTCCTACGCTCAGCTTTACTCTTTCATTCCTGACTCTTCTGCCACCTTCACCCCAGAGCGGCACGTGGGGATGGGGGCTGCAGTCAGCTCATAACACTTTGTCTCTGCTGCTCCTTCCTCATCACCCTGTTCCCCTTCTCCAGTGTGAGGTCCCTACCATGGGTTATAGTCCTTCGTGAACTACTCCAGCATGCGTTTTTCCCATGGGCTGCTGTTCTTCAAGACCTGCTCCAGCTTGGGTCCTTTCCTAGAGTCTTTCAGGAATGCAGTGCTCCAGCGTCAGTCCCCCACGGGCCATAGTTCCTGCCAGAAAACGTGCTCCTGCGTGGGCTGCCTATGGGCTGCAACTTTTTTCAGAGCGTGTCCATCTGCTGTGGCGTGGGGTCTTCCTTGGACTGCAGCGTGGATATGCGTTCCACTCTGTTCCTTCACAGGCTGCAGGGAGACAACCTGTGTCAACATGGCCTTCTCCACAGGTGGCAGGGGAATTTCTGCTCTGGTGCCTGGACCACCTCCTCCCACACCCTTTTCGCTGATCTTGGGGTTGTTCCTCTCATGTTTTTCTCATTCCTGTCTCACAGCTGCCATGTGGTGTTTTTTATCCTTTCTTAAATATGTCATCCCAGCGGTACCGCTGGCACTGCTGATGGGCTCAGCTTTGACCAGCAGCAGGTCCGTTTTAGGGTGGGGAGAGCCCCTTTTCTGGTCTCACAGAAGCCATCCTGGCAGGCCCCCTCCTGCCAACGTCTTGCCACCTGAAACCCGTTACAATAATTCAGAATTATTAACTTTTGTCTACTTTTTTTTTTTGTCTAAGCATTTACACAGTGCAGAATAAAGCCTGTAAGCCTCAAACATAAAATTAGAGACATATATAAAAGAAGATTGTGCTTGTTCTTGCTCTTGTTGAGATGATTTGTTTACTTCAGGTCTTTTGATATTTATTTTATTATATGGTGTTTACAATTTTTATTGCCAGCTTTTTAATTCTTACATTTCACGTTTTCCATGCATTTATTCTCACTCTGGTACTTAATTATAGGAAATTCCAGTTTTAGTTGTATTTCCTAACTGAGGGTGTAGGAACACTTGGCAGACAAAAGAAATTACAATGCACAGGAGAAGACAGTTAACAAGCTAAAACAAATACTTATTTAAATGCAGCCTTTCCTAAAGCAGGTGGGTTACTGTTCTTCTGGTTATTGGAGCTGTAGTCTTTGAAAGGTATCTGCCTTTCTTCCTGACTCTTGTGTCAGCTGATACAGACTGGGGAGAATATTACTTTCCATGTTCTTTCAGCAGTTTGTATATATGTGTGTGTATTTTTAGATATATATATATATGCATATACATATTATCTCTTCTGCTTATTCATTTAAGTTTTGCGAATGTGTGAGACTTGATTCCTGGAGAAACTTCGAGGTCATGTAGTAACACTTCACAGTTCGTTGAGCCTGAGAGGGTGGATATAAGAAGTAATATGTACTTAATAAGTAGAAGCGGCCCTGGGAATATTCTTTACCGCCTGTCACCAGAAAGATATTGAAGAAAAAGATTTATTACAACTTTGTTTTGATTTCGTATTTCCATGTGTTTCTCTGATGGTGTGGCTTTTTTTTTCTCAATAGATTCGAGCTGCTAATCTCAGTGGAGACTGTACACTGATGAATGAATTATCCAGGTTTAAATTTGGATTAAAAGGACACCATCAGGTAAAGACTGTAGATGTTAAAAGTCTGCTGATTTGTGATGAGCCATCTTTACGTACTTGATCTCGGTCTTCTACACTTTAATAGCTGAAAACATCAGAGAAAGATGTGGGTGCCATGGACTTGCTGCTTTCTCTTAATTACCCTTTAATAACCTTTGACGATTCATGATAATTTTTTTTTCCACCTTGTTATTTTTGTTGGAGTGAAATTCCTGAATACTTAGTCCTACCGTAGAGCATTACCACTGACGATGGATGGTTAATAAGAACCAAACAAAAACCAGGGTTTGCAGGGTATGTGGTGAGAATATCTTACCCACGATAAGTGGGTAAAACTCTAAAAGGTCTTTGAAAACTGGAGGAAGGAGAATGACAAGAGTTCTAAATAAACGTGTATTAAGTCTTACAGGAATTAGGTTTTTTTAATAGTAGTGAAGACTGTGGGTTGAGTCCCAAGTAGTTGCTCATGTTAGAGTGGCAGTTAGCTTGTAGCTAAGGGGATGTTTACATATTTTTTTTTAATCTTTTAATAGAGAATCTTTGTAAGCAAAAGTTGCCATAAAAAGAGGTATCAAAATGAAGGCCAGTAAAGGAGTCATTCCTTTATGTTTTATAGCATTTCAATTGGAAAAATACTAACCAGTATTAACGTCTGTTTCTTTCTGATGTATTTTCTTTTGTGTCCAAGTCAAGTTGTACAAATACCTGATACCTACAACAAATGCCAAATTGTCTTTTAATTCCTGTTCTAAGGAATGTCTCTTACTTAATTGATGATTTATTTGCACATGGAAAACTAAAACACATAGTTAGCATAGGATGGAAGAAAAATGTACTTTAATGCTTATTACAGGCATTGTTTTCCTCCTAGAACCATAGAATCATGGAATGGTTCAGGTTAGAAGGGACCTTAAAGATCATCTAGTTCCAACCCCCCTGCCATGGGCAGGGACACCTCCCACTAGACCAGATTGCTGAAAGCCCCATCCAGCCTGGCCTTGAGCACTTCCAGGGATGTGTCCTGTGATACAAAATTATTGTGTGTGTAGTAGGCGTTAATGCTTGACAAAACCTGGGGAAAAAATTATTTATACTAATACACATTTTTCTTTATCTAATTCCCACTTTAGACTTGTGTACGAGAGAGAGCGATTCGTTCCATTCTGGCTGTTAGAAAAGTTAGCAAAGAAACGGCAGAAAAAGCTGTGGATGAAGTTTTTGATGCCTGCTTCAATGATCTGGAACCTTTTGGAAGAATCCCACACAGTAAAACAGATGCAAAACGTGCCTATAAAGACTTTCAGAACAGAGATCGCTATAATGCTAATTTGTAAAGGAAAAAAATGTGAAAGATTATGTTAATATCTGATTATTCTATAACAGCTGGAGTTACAATCTATGTGCACAGTGCTGGTGGAAAGGGCAATTCTCTCAAATGTATCAATTAATTTTGTATACTTTTTCCAGGAGCCAACTTCCATGGAAGTAAACGAAGTAAATGAACAAGACAAAAAATTGCTTCCTCACCCGTTATTCCAGCAAGACAATTTAGTACACCAAATGACTTGTCAAATAATGATCTGCACATTTCAATGCACATTTAATTCTGCTCAGTCTGACTAGGGCTTGGTTTCTAAAAGTTTTCTTGTTACTGAATAAATCTTTTCATAAAACCTTTACATTTCTACCATCTGTGATACACAGTCATAAACGTGATGATATTCATCACTCCATTTTAAAAGATGGGCACCTGAACTAAAGCTCTTGGGTCCACATTTAAAAACTATGGCTAAACCCAAAATTTAATAAACCGCCACATTTTTGAGCACCTCCTGAAATTCTTGGAATCCCAGCTCATCTAACGTTAACTTTACAGGTAAATAAAAGCCTTTGGCTTTTTAGGAATTTGACTGACAATTCTGCTTGCCAAATCAAACCCACAAGCTAGATAAGCATTGGTGAGACTCTCTCCAGCAGGCTGAGCTTTGCTCAAAGTGTTGGTGTAGCTTATGGTGTTCCTGTCCTTGTTAGGTAAGTCTATCTGAAGAAAGCAAGAAGCTGTTAGCTTCATCCTAAATCTGAGAGAAGCTGTCTCATTCCTCCATTATTTCCAAATATAAGGTATTATAATCATTGACATGGATGCAAGAGAACCACGTTTTCTTCTCTCTCTTGAAATCAAAGATGGAATTCAACCACAGGTGTGGTTCACTGATGTAATGGAGATATGGATCCCCAGTCAAAGGTTTGTAGGCATAGCTGCTGTGACAGTTACTCAAGACTCAAGTGTGAGTGCAACCACACTGCAGAGAGCAGGGTCAACTAAAGCATGTTGCTGAGGACTGTGTCTAGTTGGGATTTGAATATCTCCAAGGGCAGAGACTCTACAACCTCTCAGGATAACCTGTTCCAGTGTTTGATCGGCCTTGCAGGTTTGTCTGGGTTTTTTTCCTCCTTGTGTATTTCCTGCCAATTTCCTCTTGTCCTTTCTTTGGGCACCACTGAGAAGACTGACTCAGTCTTCTCTACTTCCACCCTTGCCCCATCAGGTAAGATCTTCCTGAACTTTCTCTTCTCCAGGCTGAAGGGTCACAGCTTGTGGTCTCTTTGTAGGTCAGGTGTTCCAATCCATTTATCATCTTCACGGCAGTTTGCTGGACTTGCTCTGCTACGTCTGTGTCTCTCTTGTACTAGGAAGCCCAGACTGGACCCAGCACTCCAGATGTCTCAGTGCTGAGCAGAGCGGAAAATCACCTGTTGGCCTTATTTGCTGCAAGGCTGTGTTGCTTGCATAAAAATTGGTGTCCACCAGCACTGTCGGGGCCTTTTCTGTCCTGTTGAAGTCTCTGAATGGCAGCACAAATCTCTGGTGTATCAACCACTTCCCTTGGTGTTGTAATGGCTGTAAACTTTCAGAAGTTGTGCTACTCCTGTCTTCCAGGTTGTTAATGAAGATGTTAAACAGCATTGGCCCTGATACCAATACCTGGAGCACCCCGGCAGTGTCTGGCCTTAGACTTAGACGTGCACCAGATGTGGTTAAAGAATCAACATGGACTTGGGAACATCTTATCTTGATAGTTTGCATACATGCACTCTCGAGATTTGAAAGGTTTGAAAGTATCAGTATGACAAGAATCTGAGATTCTTGTTTGAGATCTTAAACTCTTGTACCACCTTGGTGTATTTTACTCACATGCTCAAGGATAAACTAATCAGCAAATTTGGGATCAGAAAGGAATATTTCCCATGATTAATCTCATAGGGATGACTGCTATTTCTGTTGAGCAGCTGGACGCTATTTCGTGCATTTCAGGCACTAGTAGACATCTTTACATCTGCAGCTTCTGACCAGAGTCTCCTGTGTGACAAGTCCGGTGCTGAGCTGAGCCATGACAGTGGTGAGACTGGGTGACTCTGGTCCTTGGAAATGAGATCTGAAGCAGGCAATTACATCTGTGCAGTACGGGCTACCCAGTACGCCAGGGTGTTAGCAGGGCGTTAGGCTTTCTGAGCCTGCAGTGGCCAGTGAGAAAGGCAGACCTGGAAGGAGCAGCCATCTGAATTGCCCAAGAATTTCATGTTATACAATGGTCCTTCTTGTTGTGGGGATGAAGCTCATTGGTGTGACCTCGAATGCTTTCTCTTTCCCGACTCTGGCACATCCCAGCTGGGATGTTGGCCTTTTTACTCTAGGTCTAACATTTGTCAGCAATGGAAAAGCTTTTATGACTTGAGCCCTTTATGCCCTGAGTTGCTGCTCATGTTCTGGTTGTCGCTGGTGGTGGAGGACTGGGTATGATGATCAGCGTTGCCTTCTCCTGTTCTGTGTCCCTGTATATTTTGTGACAACGTGACTGTCAGTGTAGGAAGCTTTTTCAGGCAATAAATAACTGTGAGGTCTGGCTGCGGTGGGGCAGTGGGCTCCCTGGTGACACTTGAGCAGGAATGAGGCACTGAATTGCTCAGGGAAGGGAAGGTCAGGACACACACAAATTTCAAGTGGCTGACAGGTTCTAAAGCTGGAAGGGGAAGGTCCTCCTAAGTACCTCCAGAACTAGGTGGGCTCTTGTTTGACTGCAGCTTTGGGGTCCTGCAATCCACCTATTTATTTCACATGCCTGCAACGTTTTGGATCTCACCATTATTCTGTAATCTCCTGAGAAGAATTCAATCATGTAATTATTCTCATGCCCAATGTGCCTGCTCCTCGGGTGTCACTCAAGAACAAGCTGCATGAAGAAGGTGATAGCAAAGACAGCCTCTTCCCCTGTCCCCTGAACAGAGCCGTCAGTGTGTCACCATTTCCTGAACGGCAGCAAACGCTTTGAAAATGTTCAAATGTAAGCACTGTCCTCACAAAGGACAATGCAACGCATCCAAGCCGTGCCTGAGAGATCTGATCAGGCCTGACTTGTCTGAGTTGTTCTGTTCATACCATCATTTAGGTTGGAAAAGACCCTTAAAATCATCGAGTCCAACTGTAAAGCTAGCGCTGCCAAGTCCATCCCTAAGCCATGTCCCTAATGGTCATGTCTGCCCATCTAAATACTGCCAGGGATGGTGACTCAACCACTTCCCTGGGCAGCCTGTTCCAATGCTTGATAACTGTTTCAGTGAAGAAATTTTTCCTAATACCCAGTCTTGATGTTGGACTATGACTATTCCCAGGTGTAGCATAATTCATACCCACAGGTACCTTTGCTTCTGGAGCTTGATGCAGATCCCTCAGAAAATCATCCTAGTTGTCTTGGAGGAAGTAGCGTCTTAGCCAAGATTCCCCAAACCTGCACTTTCAGTAGTTTTGCAGAATTTCAAATGGAGATTTCATAATCTTATTTTCTTGGAGTAATTCCATCAGTGACTGACATAATCGTATGGCTGAATATCTGAAGAGAAAAAAAATGATATAATACCCTACATACCTATGGAGAAAATTACACATCGAGTTCTAAGCTTCCCATCTTTGATGTAATTTAGATAGACCTTCTGGGTTTTCTAAAATCCCCTGAGGATCAGAGATGCCTTGGAACAGCATAATCTTGTCTGTTAATATTCCCTTAACCTTTACTGCTTTTCAAATCCCCATTTTAGTCAGTATGATGTATGAGGCTCAGTTTTTTATAATACTTCTCACACATATTCTGGCAGATAATTCCTTCTCTTCATTTTACCTTATTAACCAAGGTTCTGCTTTAATGGATGTGTATGTGTTTGTGTGGTTTGCATTTATATTGCATTTTGACCAATGTATTGTTTGACTATATACAGTTGCCTGTTATCTGGGGTAAGCTTTGTCAAGTCTATTTAGAAATGGAAAATATGTCAATAAAGACTAGAATATACAAGCTGCTGCTTCTTTAGTATTGTTGATAGATGAACACCAGCAAAGTCTGGGACAGAAAGTATTCCAGAGACATCTGAAGGAGACATTTGTAATAAAGAGTACAGAGAGCTATATAAGGACATAATTATTAAAAAAAAAAAAAAAAAGAGATCAGTATGAAATAAAATTGCATAACCAGGAAATGTCAGCTTAAACAACAGATACATTCCAGTTACACCAAGTCAAATTGTAATGCACTGCAAGTCACCAGAAGGCAATTGGAAGACTCTGGCGGGCTTTTTGTCGTTCCCTGAGAAAAGGACGGACAATAATTACAAGAAACTTGGCACACACTGTTTATCAATTCAAGCAATCATTTCATTGCTTTAGGTGCAATTTTAATCTGCATCGTTTTTTCTCATCAAAACAGAGGTTAAAAAAAAAATGAGTAAAATCTCTTTCCCAATGTGAAAAATACGGGACTCGATGAAGCAGCAGAGGGAGCTGAAGGACCGTGGAACAGCGCGCTGCTGGGGAAAGCCACCTGCAGACCAAACACAGCTGTTGCTCAGTGTGCAGTTCAGTTTTGGTTTAAATCTCTGTTTTAATCAAATTTGCATAACTCTAATGTTAAAATAGGTTAAGAAGTAAACATATTTCAATCGCATTATTCTGCTTCTGCAGAATATTTGCTTCCTTTAGAAGACCACCTCAAAACATATACGGAGATACTTTTGCCATCTGTACTGTTTTGGAGCGTGACTGTGTTTGCAGGGACAGTTAGACAAATGCTGGGGTGCATGCGGCAGACCAAAACGTCAAGCTGTAAAGATCCATCATCAGTAATCAGAATCATGCAAATTACATTAGCTCAGTTCCTTATTCCTCATGCCTGAATTTCCACTACATTT
Organism: Chroicocephalus ridibundus; assembly: GCF_963924245.1. Classification (NCBI taxonomy): domain Eukaryota; kingdom Metazoa; phylum Chordata; class Aves; order Charadriiformes; family Laridae; genus Chroicocephalus; species Chroicocephalus ridibundus. The sequence continues at coordinate 186,037,093 of NC_086284.1, read as the reverse complement.
TCATTTTGTCTCTGAAAGATTTCGAAGTTTCGGCAAAACCAAAAGGAAGGCAAAAAAAAGCACCATTGTCCAAGTAGTAAAGAGGTATAATTTTACAAAGGAGAGTAATTTAATAACGAGTCTTTCAGTGTTTTCTTTTTCCTAGGGAAGAGGCACTAGCCATGACATACCGTTGTGGTTTAACCCCAGCCAGCAACTAGGACCACGCAGCCACTCGCTCACGTCCCCTTTGCCCCCCAAAAAGGGTGGGGAGAAGAGGGAGAAAAGGAGGGGAAAGGGAAAAAAAAACCCCCATGGGTTGAGATAAAGACAGTTTAATAGAACAATAACAAAAAAGGAAAATAACAATAATAGCAATAATAATGACACAAGTCACCCTTACTGCCTGGTGAATTGGCACTGTCCTGAGCAGTGATCGTGAGCACCCACCCCCTCGGCTAACCCCATTTATATACTGAGCATGATATCTATGGTATGGAATATTCTATTGGCTATTCCATTGTTCTGTCTATATTCCTTCTCAGCTTCTAGGGAAGCTGAAAAGAGTCCTTGAAAAGCGTAAACATTCCCTAGCAACAACTAAACCAATATGTATTGTTGACATTCCTTTCACAGCCATCACTAGAAAGAAAATTAACTCTTTCCCAGCTGAAACCAGGACACGTACCTCACTGAATAGTTCCTTGGCAGAAGTATTTTTAAAATTTGTAGTACCTAGCTCTCAGTTGCATGGATGCGTGCCAGTTGCCACAGGAGCCCTCATGTGTTGACTGTAGTTTTTCAAAACTTCTTTAGAGAGCAGTAGCAATTATAAGTGAAAACAACAAAAATCATCAGTAAGCAGAAAAATCCAACTCTGATATAATGCATAGTGCGGAAGTTTTCAGGGCATGTGCAGGGACCTCTTGCTAGAACTGAAGAGTTGAGCAGCAAGAGGTTATTATGCACCAGAACTCCGCCCAAATTCACTGACAAGCTTTCCTCCTCTATCTTGCCTGTAAGCCTGATCAAACAGAAAACTAGAAAACAAAGAATTACATCATCTTTCCTTGAAAGGAAGATGGAAAGAAGGAAAAGGAAGACAAGAAGGGCATGCACGAAGGACTCTATGTGCTGGTGGGTAAGGAACCAATATAGGAAGAGAGATCACAGAATCACAGAATGGCGGGGCTTGTAAGGGACCTCTGGAGATCATCTAGTCCAACCCCCCTGCCAGAGCAGGGTTACCTAGAGCAGGTTGGACAGGAACACGTCCAGGTGAGTTTTGAATGTCTCCAGAGACAGAGATTCCACCACCTCTCTGGGCAGCCTGTTCCAGTGCTCTGCCACCCTCAAAGTAAAGAAGTTCCTCCTCATGTTTAGGTGGAACTTCCTATGTTCAAGGTTGTGCCCATTACCTCTTGTCCTGTTGCTGGGCACCACTGAAAAGAGCCTAACCCCATCCTCATCTTGGTTTCAACTCCTGCTCTACTGAATGCTAAGTAAAAAGTCTTGAACCACTTGCTGAGTTTGTGCCCATGCTCCCCACTCACAGGGATCAGCTGGGGAAAAGGCTGTAAACACGTCAGGGCTGGGTGAGAGCTGGGCAGGGGGAGCAGGAAGCCTTTGGCACCCAGTAACTTCGGTTAGTTCCCATCTCTCCTTCAGAGTGCAAAGTGTAGCAGCCTTTCTCTCCCCAAAATGCTTCATAGTTGAATGGGTTTCCTTCATCTCCATTTTCATCCTGCTGTTTTCTCGTTGTCTGAGCGAGTTCCTTCTCAATTAACTCAATAACACATTACAGGAGCAAACTGTAAATGAGGAGGTGAATCCCCTTCCCTCCCAGTGCTATTTTTACAGAGCTTCTTTCTCATCTCTGGTCAAATGCCCCTGAATACACCTAGGCATGTGCACGTGTCTTGACTGCGTCTCCCCCATCCTCCCCAGCTCTTGTAAGTGTCTCCATTCCTCAGCTGCCCACATGTTTCCTGCATCCACAGTGAGGTGTTGGTGCCAGCTGATGGTCCATCAGGCTTTAGTCTATTGATTTGACACTCTGCTGGAGTCTGTTTGGGAAACTATTTGGGAAAATGTTTCTTTAGTATAGGAACCATGGCAGGAAATGGAGTTTACCAGTCGGACCTAGTGCTTATGGTAGACCTCCCTCTTACACAATCTTCATTGCAGCATTGGAGGTGTCTATAGAAATAGACATCTCTACAGTCAGGTTAACAGCTGTGTAGAAGTTTTTTAGAGACCTAGATTTTGTCTAAATTTCTTCTGATATGTTTTAGTCCTTTCTTTTTTTTTCCTTTTTTTTTTTTTCTTTAACAGAACCCTTGTCCTCTTCAGCTGTAGCCTCATAAAGCAAATGCTCAAGGAATGGGTGAAAGAAAGGATTTTGAGGGGAATTACCTATTTTTTCCTTGTAAACTCTGCCAGTAAAAACTACCAACCGCTCTCACTGCTTCTGTTTCTCTCCTTCAGGAATCTTGCTTTCAAAATGTGAATGTCAGGCTCTCAGGGAGGCAGACTCTTTTATACAGCTCTGGAAGTTCTGGTCAGTAAAGCACTTAAGCACTTACTTACTTTTAATCATATAATTTTTACAGACTTACCATTTGTTCTCTTGTGAACCACAGTACTCAGCACCTTGAAGAGCTGTGCTCTAAGTGCATCAAGTGCACTTAGACTTGCTCAATGAGTTATTGGGTGTATGGTCCTCTCAAAACACAAAAGGAAAGTCGTTAAATTGATGTGCCACACTTCCTAAATAGTATGTTAACTTCAGTGGTCTCTGCATTTCCATTTGAAGTGTTATTGTCTGCCTGCTGAGACTCTTGCTGCTTTATAGTAGTCATATCTTGTCCTAAAGTGAACTAGACTTTACTGTGCGTTGTTAAAACCCTTTCACAACAGAGGCTACTGAAATTCAATGGTGAATGGTAAGATTCCTGAATGTAATTTGCCAAGTTTTTAAAGCATTTGAGGGTCCTTTTGCATGAAAACCACTCTACAAATATAAGATCATTATAATTGTGACTTGTCCCCTTGGAGAGAGAAAATGTGGCTGCTCTAACAAATCTTAGTAGCATCCTCATCCCATTAAAGCCTTAGGTTTTGTTCATTCAAGTCACAAATTACTGAGCAGAAGTGGAAATAAAAGGATACTGATAACAAATTGGTTTTTTCCACATCGTGACTATAACTAAGTTACCTAAGCCAAATTTTCTAATCCAAATTCAGTATAAAATATACACCTAAGTTCAATGGAAGGAATGATGCAGACATCATACAGAGTAAGACTTGTTATTGTTCCTTAATGCTGTTTGATTAATGCTTAGATCCTATATCTTAAAATAATGAACATTACACACAGATTCAGAGTTACAAGGCGGACACATAAACTTTAGATTATAAAACCTATATCAAGGGGAAAAGGAATCACTAGTAGTACAAGAGCCATGCTAAGACCAAGACAATGTATCTGTAGACATTCTTTTGTCTTCTAAACAAGTTTTTGCTTCTAGTATATTCATATGGCTTCTAATATTCTCCTTTCTTTTATCTTTTCTCCAGAAAATTCTTATTTACAACGTTATATTTGTGAAGATATAGCTTTATGAAACAAGAGAGATTTTAGGTGAGGCATTTGTGGAAGATTAGGTGAGCCACTGGACGAATTGAAGTAACAAAATGTGCTTTAGGTGACTGGTCACACAAGTTCAGGCACTGAAACATGCACATGAAAGACATGGAGAAAATGTTGATGAGCATCCCAGAAGCCAAAGTTTGTTTGCACAAAGCATTTATTGAAGAATTCCAAACAGAAAACATTTTTCTTTAAAACTGCTGTTTGCCAAAGTACATTTTTTACCACTTGTGAATGTAGAACACTTTTTATTTGCATGCAAGTACTGATGGGGTTCTGTAGTCTCTGCTCTTCTAACAAAATGCTCACAGTAAGACCCTACATATTGCCATGAACCCTGGATATGGTGGAACTTCAGGAGCTATTCACCACATTTGATGTCAGTCTTGTCTTCTCCTGGTTATTTCACATTCCTTCCACAAAGGGAAGAATGGGTGACACGTATTTGATTCTTCACCTGAATATTTTCCTATTTGTAGCGGTTTCGTGAGATTCAGGTAAATATATTAGCTGGGGATTTGGCCTAGAATATGATATAACGTGTCTCACTACTGTCAGAGAATTCCCTTTTAAAAAGTATATTGCATACTTGATGTAATGTAGCAGAGTTTATAACACAGATTAACTTTGCCTGGAGATCTATGTTTCTTCTCTTTAAAACAACTATATATTTGAAATGCATAATTTTTCCTTTTTCTTTATTAGCCCTGCAGTTGAATGGTTAAAAACTCACAGCTCTTAAGTTTCTCCTGACTCTTACACATTAGCAAGATCAAAGCACTTAGCATGATGAAACCCAAATTGAGAACTAAAAAACTTCATGTACTAACGAAAAATATACCTTATGTTTGTATATTTTCTAAAATAAAAAATATACAGCAGTGATGTATCTAATTGAATATCCCAATATCAGTAATTGTGCTGTCTATGAAAGAAATTTGTTCTAAAGTCAAAGTGTCACCTTGCTGTCAAATAATCCCATAGATTACCATAAACAGAGCTAGTGAAATTGTCCTGTGACTGAAATGATATGTGATGTGAATCCTAGTCATTACCAAAGACATGACTTCCATTGTAATTATCTGCCTATCACAATAGCTTCCTTCTGCCAGCTCTTGCTTACCTGCTGCCACACGAACTCATTAACATTTTTGTCGATGCAGTACCATTTGTACAGTTAACCTTTGTGCAAAGTGGGGTCATTTCTTCATTATGATGGATTCTGTAGTACCACAACAACTTGCATTGAGGATTAATATTTCTCTTTTCTTCATTTATGGTTAAATTAGAAATTAGTCTAACACCTGGGTTCCATTATACTGAGTTGCCTTGTCATGTGTGGAAAATGCAATTTAGTTTACAGGTAGCTTCAGTGTCCTCCATCTAAGAAGGGATTACTGCTGTTGCTCAAAGCTACTTTTAAAGGCAGATAAATCCTTGTACATTTCAGCTGGTTTTTGATGGAAAATAAAAATATTTTTCAAAGTAAATTAAAGAATTATGGTTTTCACTTTCAGATATCAAACTGTGCAAAACTTTTGCTATATCTAGAACTTATAATAAAAATGTTACAATCACTTTTCTAGACGCCACCAGGCTAAGGATTGATTTGATATCAATAGTTTAAATTCATAGTAGCAATCTTAGGTTTTACTTCATTTTTATGGTCTGCAGGCACAGCCTCTTGTTGCATTTGTTGGACCATTGTAAACTGTGAACAGTTTCTGCAATACCTATAGAACACTTTCCATAAGTGGTTACTTGATCCTTGTAAATTTAGATTAGAATTATTACGGCCTGACAGTTTTAAGGTTGAAAGTAAATACATTTTTTTTAAATTCACCAGTGCTGAGAAATATGAATAGAGTGTTAGTGCTAGCTAGAGGAAGTCTATTATGTTTCAGGTCTTGGGTAGATCTGTAGAGTTTGTTGCAGTTAGTGTAGACAATAAATCTGACATTTCATCTAGCCATTTCGTGAAGATTATTAGGCACCTGGTGTGTAAATTAAGCCTATACTATTCACAGTGAGGTGGTTTGTGAAGCTGAAGGTGAACATGTTGCTAATTCTACATTTATGAGTTCTCTCCCTCATTATGTAACAGACCCTAAGCTGCTTTCTCGCTGCTTGTGTCTCTTCCTCTCCTGAGAGCTCCGACTCTTTGCCACCTCCTGGTCTTCCCACTATCCCATTCCTAAAACCTGCTTAATCCCTTTTTCTGTCCTACTTTTGCCCCACATCAGTTCCTTTTTAATTCTTTCCTAAGGTTGCCTGGAGTATCTGTCTTCACTTTGGTGTGTAAATTTCTAGTCCCAGTTGATGCAGCGGCAGGGAGACAGGTCTCTCACAGGCTGCGTATCGGAGGTGGAAGGGGACTCTAGGCAGCAACGCAGTGCGTTAGGTCAGGATGAGTTTTGCACACTGATCAGAAGAGCTCTGTTAAAATCCAGAGCGCAGAAGTTTGGCAGATGATAATTCAGCAGGGGAATTTGATGCAATGCAGAATGATCTCAGACAATTGCCGTGATGCAAAATGAAAATAAGACCTGGTGTTTTTCCATGAGATATGGTTATTGTTACAAAACATGCGCTTAACTCAGTGGCCCTGTAAACCTGTAGTACATTATTGACATGGCTAGTATCTGGCCACAGGCTTTGAACTGAGTTTGTAAGGCCCAGAACAGAGCTGTGTCAGACTTGCCCTGTCTGAACTGTTTTTACTTTACTTGGGCTAGCTTTAACAGTAATTTTCCTAATGACTGGGCGGTTGGCACTAATTTGTTCTACTTTCCTTTATCTTGTAGACTATGATGCTAGTTTTATTGGGATAACAATAATAAGCAGTTGTTCTATGTAGAATGGGGTGTTTATGACTGCCATAAAGATGTAGTATACAGAAATACCAGCCTGGTAGGATAGTAGCAGCATCGAGAAGAGACACGGGATGCAGCACAGAGGAGGGCAGACAGGGGATGATAAGAGATGGGCACTGGCTGTCACTGGAGACCCCACAGCTATAAACAACTCACCAGTGGTCAGCTAAAGAAAGGAAGGCCTGGAGCTAGACAAAGCTGCTTTTAGGGATAACAAAGAGAATAAATAAATAGTATCTAACATAGGTAAAAGGCACTGTATGTAGTAAATTTGGCTGTAATGTGGAGCTGCAGATCAGTGGAGAAAGAAAAAAACATGAAAATGTGTCATCAAACATACAAAAATGTCTCCAGTTATACCATAGAGTGCAGAAGAAGACATCGCAAACATCATCATATTCCTCCTGGTGAAGGACTCCAGATACTGACACTCATCACAACACCCACCACTGCCACGAGGCTGAAAACACTGACCTCAGGACCTGCAGGAGCAGGGGCAGGGTGTGTATTATACTAGGAAAAGGGGTAGAAACTAAGTGTATGAAGATGTTAATGTTACTATTATTATTATTACTACTACTACTACTACAGAGACTTTTCCCAACAGAAAAGAAGTCTTTCTTTTTCTGCAATAATTAGATCGAAACCCAGTAATGTTTCATGGATTACACTGTTATGGTTTTGAGCAAATTCTTGGCTGTAGATATAAGATGCGTTTTCCCTTTGCTTGTAGACAAAATTTTGAGCATAGCAATATTAATTACTGGAAATGGGAAAGGGTCATAGGCAGATTTCAAGGAACTAAAGTAGTTTTGTCCCCTTATTCCAGTAGCTTGCTAAACTTTCAGAAGTCCTTCCACAGACCAGCTTCAAGTAGAGAGACAGAGCCTTTTTCCATGAGCTGGTCCGTTTGCTGGGGCACTCTTCACTTTCATTAACCTGTACCGTATTGATCGACCATAACCTCCTGGGTGGGGGTGGTGTACGACCTCATGCAAAACCATACTCACGTGAGCACCAGAAACCCAAGGAAGTCACCTGGATTTAGGTATATGTTTTCTTAAAATTGGTCCTATTGTCTTATGCAGGTTATTCATAGTCCTAGGAAAGGAGAATTTTGTCTTTTGTGTAATAGGGTCTCAAGCGTGTGGTTGCTCTCAGCCAGAAAATTACTACAGACCAACACAACTACTGACCGTTTGTCAATGTGGGCCTTAGTGTATCTTTGAAATGCCGTAAAATGGATGTGTTCACTTTGGGATTTTGAAATAAATGAGACAGAAATAGAAGAAGGAATATTTTATGTGCTATGTCAATACGAAAACAAGAAATGTACCCTATTTCTTGTATAATAAAGCTCCTAATATGGAAGGCTTTCAAAATCTTTCTGAGCGTTTGCACCTAGGGGGGGAAATAGACATTCAGTGCCTGGAAAGTTCAGCCTTAGGAGTACAGCAGTGAAATGAGACAAAAAAAAGACTCATAATTACAGGTGAAAAGAAATCTTAATTACTTCTGATTAAGGAAAAAAAGAAAGTAGATTCACCAAGAGAAAGACATAAAAACATTTTATTGCATAGACAGTTTGAAACACTATAATTATGGGTGCAAGGGTTAAATCAGATAGCATACATTTTAAATAGACACTACAGCAACATGTCAAATATGTCTGTATTTGCATATACTTTATTTTAAAAACATGCCAACACTGCCTTATATATTCAGAGCCTGGCAAGTGGAAGTCAAAGAGGTCACCAGTACAGCTGGTGCAGGTAATGGAATTCCCATCAGGCAGATTTAGAAACTCTGAAGAAATGTGCTGAACACAACACTCCATCTGTTTATAACCTATTGAGACAAACATGCAAATTGCATGCTTTAAAAAAATAGATACTATATCTTTTAGTACATTACCATATTCTTTGTGTGCTCTGTTATATTTCCATATGTGTCATTTATTTGGAGAATATGTTAATATGTATAACAATGCCCGAGTCATGTATGCTAGTGTGTTATGGGGTTTGCCATCCCAGTTCTCCTTCTGATAAAGAAAATAGGAAGTATCATAATGATCTTAGTAGCTAACCTAACAAAAACAAATGCTGAGAAACATTTTATGGCCATACCGTGCCAGGTGGTCGCCACTAAGAGCTGTCTAAGGGTGAACACTAAATAAAACATTAAAATCATTCTGAAAAGGTGAAACAATAAGCATGGAGAGCATAAGACAAATACTTGTGAGAGACATAATAGGCCAAATTCTTCTCTTAGACAGCCATGCAGAGCTTTAGCTAGATGCTATGTAGTAATTTTGCCAGAGAACAGAATTGATGGCAATGTTTCTAGTACTTACTTTAGCTTTTAACTATTTTGTTACTCTGTAGTGAGTACCACAATAGCTTGAGATAATGCCTGAATACAGGATTTTCTATTGTACAGTAATTACTGTGCTGCAGCTTCATAGTGTGTCCTGCCTGTAACCTTACAATGATCTTATCCAGGTTACCTCGGGAGCAGATGAGGGAATATGCACCTGCTAATGTTAATGCATTTGGCAGTAGCTGATTGCTTTTATGTCTCACCTCCTGCTCTCCTAACAGCTTTAGCCATTTTCTCTGGGATTTCTGGGTGCCCAGCAGTCCACTCAAAACAGTAGCGGGACAAGTGACAGCTGTCTGTGTTCAGGTCATCCATATTTTGCATGCTCAGTTAGTCCTATCGGCTGCCCTTGGGTGCGCACTTGCATTGTGAACGTGTTGAGCACTGTGCAGGTGTTGCAGAGCCCTTCTGCTCACACATTGTGGATCCGCTAAAACTGTCCTTAACTAGACTTGCTAGGCATGTGCTGATTAGCTGCACAGAGCCCCCACAGAGTACTCGGGATGTCCCAGCACATCCGTACTTTTTCTTGTATAACAAATCAGAGAGGAAGTGGACAAATTCATTCCTTGATGATACAGTGCAACTTAGTCCCCTTTTCTACTTCAGTCTTTTCCCTGGCTGATGTGTTGAATAGCGGGATATTGCAGGTAACATCAGATTTAATTGCCATACCCTTATGAAAGATACTTATGAGTCTACATGGTGAAGAGGAGGGCTGTGCCATTAGGTCTCTAAGATGCACACACTGAACTTTGAACCCTGAGCTTTCAGGAGGTGCCTCATCTGGTGTGGCTGAACTGAGACCCTGGGTGCATTAAGGAGGCTGCTGGAGGAACTGGATCCATGACTGGACTCTGAGGTACAGCTGGGAACCTCTGTTCTGTGGTAGTGGATGCCTCTGAAATATTCAACAGGCAGTCCCATCCAGCCTGATTCACTGAAGAAGTATGGCTCATGGGTCCATGCTGTTAATGTGACCCTCCATCCATCCTGTCCATTTCCCATGTTCTCAAAAAGTGCAGGAGAGGGAGATAAGTGGGAACACCAGAAGCAGCTGTAAATAAGTTTGGAGGTATTACACTGAAGGCCTGAGGGTGCAGTAGTGGTGCTGATGGTAGAAGATGAAGAAGCTGAGAGTATTGTCATGAAGGGGGAAGAGAGTAAAAGGTTCATGGAAAACGTGATGAGATGTAGATCTGTTGCTGTGTATTGTAAAGGACATGACAAATTCTTTGGAAACCACGCTTCAGCCACCGTGTGCTTTGCATTAGTTTTCTTGCTTTACAGACCTTTCACAGCTTCACGGTTTATGCATATGATGTCTTAATTAAATGAACACTTAGTGTCACGTGGATATGCAAAGTGACTAGGACTTCAGTCCTTCTCAGTAGTATCTTCTGATCTTTTAATAACTGGAGGAGTAAATTTCTTGTCAGCAATGAGTTAAGTATGCGTTCTTGGAGTTCTTTCTTCTTGGCATCCAGAAAGTTACGGATAAAAGAAATACTCTCAAGGACAAACTCTGGCAATTTGTGTTTGCTCATACATATTAAATCTCTTCTTTTAAGAGTATCTTTTTAAGACTATCTGAAAGATTTTCCAGTAACTTACTATTGATATCAAAAGTACAAATAAAGACGATTGTTAATAATGAAGCATTATCTGCCATGTACAGGGTTCTAAGACACATTAAGTCGGAGTACGAATAATTTAGCGATGAACCACGTTACTTGATCCCAAAACTCAGCTCAACACACGTAACAGCACAGCTTGTGTTGTGCTTAGCCTGTACTTAGCCCATTTCTAACACAAAATTTAAATCTGTTTTTGTTCTCTTAATAAAAGTGGATGATAAGAGTGTTAATTCATTGAATTTATTAGGTAAATTAGTAAGTGGTTCTGAGATCTTCCTTACCTTATAGCGCCTCTTGAAGACGATCCACTGGGTACTCACTGACTGTAATCGTTTCCTTTTTTTTCTCTTAAAGCACAGTTGTGTCACAAGAAAGATCAACAAAAAAAATCTTCTCATATACTGGCAGGCACAGTATATATTTCACTATCCAAAAATTGATTCCTGGGAGGCAGAACGCTTTAGTCACCAAGGGGTGAGGACGTGGGCTCCAGCTGCACCACTACCATGTCCAGGCTCTGCAGATGGGGGGAAGGTGATGGCATCCTCCCTGCACTTCTGCTTCCCCAGCAAAGGGAGAGCACAACGATGCCTAATTGCCTTTCAAACTGTAGATTAAACATGCTGTGATAGTGTTCATTATCAGTGAAAATGAAGTCATACCTTTAAAAGTGGGTCTTCTTTCCTAAACCTGAAGTTGAAGTAGTGAAAGAAAGAAATATGGCTTTTACTTTTGCCTATGATTTCTTGGAGAGTGGCTACAGGCAAATTACTTTAATTTGAAAAATTTTGAAGAAATAAGACAGGTTTTAATAATTGATGTAATATGGCAAAGCATGCCTAATATTCCGTCAAAGAATCTGTAAATTCCAGTTTCTAAAAACTGGTTATGAGGAAAATACATCCCAAGATATTTCAAAATCCACTCTTGGCATGAAAAATTCATTTAACAGCACTAGTCGGTTACTGTGTAATATTAGATAAGTGGACTTGCAGAGAGGAAATGTTTTTATTTTTATTACAAGAGGAATTTGTTTACAGGCAAATGGATATGTGTGTATATAAATACACTTATGTATGTCTGTTGCAATTTGTAACATAATCGAAGAGCAAGCTGATTCTTTTCCGTCACAAGGCAAGCATTTGGGGGGTCTTAGGCTCAGTCATTCATATGAGATGTGGGACCTTTGTAAAGACAGCTTCACTGAGTGTGAGATTTGAACAACAGCATGGTTACTAAGTGCTTCAAGCTGAGCTGTCTTTAGGGATAAAATCGAAATGATAAATGCATGCTCACCATTTTAAAAAACTTTTACTATTGCTATTAGGAATATGCTAATATTCCTGCTTCATGCAAACATCGGGTAACTAGTGAATCTTAACTCTGCATTCATTGTTGTGATGGTATGTCAAGAGTGTATTGTCATCAACTTTTAGGTCTGCAAAATATTATACAAAATTCAGGGGTGTCAGTAGAGCATGGTAAGACAGCAGAAAGTTACTCATATGGTTCATTAAGGGTAGGATGGTGAACTAAAATTTTCTGAATGTCATAGAGGAGATAAGAGAAAGAGAACAATCCTATTCTTATATTCAATTCATTATTGACTTATTAACACATATGCTAATTGAAAAGGGTACTACTTGTAATAACTCTGTAGGTCAAATGTATCTTAGTTAGAAAAATCAAAGGTTGAGAGATGACCTTATTCAAGTTAGAAACAAAATTTCTCAAGGACTTTATTGAAGCTCAATAATTCACTTTAGGAATAACAGTATGCCAATTTCGTATTAGAAAATAATCACAGTTCCCATATGTTAGAGTAATACATAAGATAGCAAAAAAAAGTAATTTAATGTACATATCCTACAGTCATACTTACTTCAGATTTTCTCAGGAAATTGATTTTTATATCCATATCTTAATCTCAGGATAATTAATGTCTTTAATACCTTTCACTCTCACTGTGAAAAACTCCTCTAAAATATTTAGTTTTCTACTACTATCTTCAAATATTTTCCTTAGTGAAACAAAAAAAATAGATAGTTCTCTTGGGGAAGAGAGGGAATGTAATACACATTTAAATTAAATGCCTTGTTACTGGCATTGCCTTGTGTGTCTTTTTGGTCCAGAATAAAATATTGGCACTCCTCTGTTATCAAAGAGATATTTATATGCAAGACTTTATTTCAGCATTTCAAATCAATAGCACAATATCACAATTTTTTAAATTATCCTTTACTATATTATACATACCTTTTATTTCATATGCAGGCATGTGTGTGCATGCTCACACACCATCTCTCCCTCCCACACACAGATAGATAAATAATACATATCCACATAAGGTTTTTATAATATCAGCTGGAGAGTTGGACTGAAGCTTTAACTTGTAATACTAATACTGCAAGATTTTGAGCAAGTGATTTTGAATTTTGGAATTTTGATATGAAACAGAAGGTTTTGTTGATAGTTTTAATAGGAAAAAAAGGGATGCTATTTCTGTGTCTGCTATACAGGACTCTGGTCTGTCTGAGTAAATAGTTAACCTATTATAAGCACCTGATTAAATGCTCAGTGAAGTTGACACCACCTTCTTGAAATCTGAATATATCCACGCAATATGCCTAGAACATTTGCCTTGGCTCCATCCCAGTTGTTGTCGTACACTATATCTAAATTTTTGATGTTAATTTGGCCTTTGGAGGGGAGCAGTATGGGGAAATCAGCCAAATGCTCCTCAAGACTCTGCTGCTCTTCTTAGGTTTAACTTCCTACTGTGTAGAGAGAAAAAAAGAAATTGTCAACCGCCAACACCCATCATCCATGGTAATAAAATGAATTATCAGTCGCAAAATATTTCCATAATTTTATTCCATTCATCTCTTTATGATCAGAGCACCGAAATACACCAACGTTGACTTAATTCTTAGTCACCTAATTTATTCATGCTGGAATAAATAGCTAAATTAGAAATACTAAGGTGAATAATACTGTACTGATTAGAAATTAGATAGGATGGAGCTCAACCATCAGTTATAGTAGCGGCATTTTAAAAAAAAAAGTTTCAGTGGTTATTTTTTCTGGGAAACAAATTTGTGATACATACTAGTCTGATCTGCCACTGGTACAAGAAAGAAAATGTAAGATCTATATTCCAGGTAGTGGTGACTTTTTTGCTTTTGGATCTTAAAACCTCTGTTACGTGCAGAGGTGACACATAACTTGCACATCTAATTTATAATCCTTTAATCCTCAGATGTTTTTCGCATCCTAGGAAATTGAATGTTAGATCACTCTCTAGTCTATACTTGCTCAAATATTGTTTAGTTGACCTTCCTTTCAGACATCACTTATCTGAAGATTATGCTGAATGTATGTTCTTGACAAGGAGTAACAAGAGATACACTTATAATGGCCAGATACCCCAGATATCTTGTAATTTTCCACATAAAATGCAAAAATCAGCAAGCATTGAGGCAGAACTACTCTTTTGTCTTCAGTGTGATATTTCAAGGTCAGAAAAAGTCAGGTTAATGGGGCAATTCAGCACATAATAAATAGTGCATTGCCATTGCATGTGTTATATTTCTTCTACTATCTGGATTTCTGTTTGCTGTATTTTCAATCCCACCTTTCCATGAATAGTAATGTTCAGGTTTTTAAAATGAAGTAAGATGACCGTATAACTATGTTTTCACTTCAGTACTACCAATCATGTGAAGTATAATGTTATGCTTCTCACAATGTTTTTTCATTTTTTGTTATAAAGTCTGAAAACAGAATATATCAAGGCAGCTTTTCAAACACTGAAAAAAATTCATATATTGACAACATTTGCAGATGTACAAATTTTGCAAGGCAGTTACATAGCATTTGATGGCAAAAATGTTGCTGACTGAAACACAGAGGACTGAACTTTGCAATTCTTACATAAGACTTTTATTTAAACTCATAGGCTTTCTCTTGAGAAAACAGAGTGATATCTGGCCATAGCACTGAGCTGAAGGATGGCACCCTTTGGGATTTCATTGCTTGCCAAGTTAGCTAATTGCAGGTGTGGTCTAAGTCCCACTAAGTTCTAACTTGTGAATGGGAAGCAGGACCTGTTCTGCAAAGATGGGTACCTTCTCCCTGCTTGAAGCACTGATGTTACTGTCTCAGTGGACACTGAATCAGTTGCCGGAGAAGTCTCAAAAGTTCGGCATTGACAGTAACAGTGTCGTTATGTCATTTTTTGCCCAGTAACTCATAGGTTATATTATTTGCCCAAGACTACCAGCCTACACCCAAAGCTCACACAACCACAGAATCACAGAGTGGTTAAGGTTGGAAGGGACCTCCGGAAGTCATCTGGTCCAAGCCCCCTGCTCTGGCAGGGCCACCTACAGCTGGTTGCCCAGGACCATGTCCAATTGGCTGTTGAATATCTCCAAAGCAGGAGACTCCACAACCTCTCTGGGCAACTTGTGCCAGTGCTCAGTCACTGTCACAGCAAAAATGTGTTTCCTGATGTTCAGATGGAACCTCCTGTGTTTCCATTTGTGCCCATTGCCTCTGGTCCTGTCACCAGGCGCCACTGAAAAGAACCTGGCTCTGTTCTCTTTGCACCATCCATTCAGATATTTATATGCATTTATAAGATCCCCTTTAGCCTTCCCTTCTCCAGGCTGAACAATTCCAGATCTCTGAGCCTTTCTTCATATGTTAATCATCCTTGTGGCTCTTCATTGAACTCTCTCCAGTATGTCCATGTCTCTTTTGTACTGTGGAGCCCAAAAATGGACACAGCACTCCAGGCGTGGCCTCACCAGTGCTGAATAAAGGTGAAGGATCACCTCCCTCGACCTGCTGGCAATACTTTGTCCAATGCAGCTGAGGATACCATTATCCTTCTTTGTGGCAAGGGCACATTGCTGGTTCATGTTCAACTTAGTGTCCATCAGAGACCCCCAGTAACTTTTCTGGGCAGGCTTGTTTCCATCTGGGTGACCCCAGCATACACTGGGGCAGGGACTGTTTTTCCCCGGGTGCAGGACTTTGCATTTCTCCCAGTTGAACTTGATGAGGTTCCCATTAGCCCATTTCTCCAGCCTGTTGAGGTCCCTCTGGATAGCAGCATGATCCTCTGGCATAACAGCAGCCACTCTTCCCAGTTTAGTGTTGTCTGTAAACTTGCTGAGGTTACACTCTGCCCCATTATGTCAAACAGGAGTGGAGCCAGTATTCATCCCTGGGGTACGCCACTAGTGACCGCCATCCAAACAGACTTTGCGCTGCTGATCACCACCCTCTGGGCCTGGCCATTCAGCTAGTTTTCAGTCCACCTCGCTGTCTGCTCATGCAGCAACTACATCAGCGTCTTCTCTATCAGGATCTTATGCGAGACAGTGTCAAAGGCCTAATGAAGTCCAGGTAGACAATATTCACTGCTCTCCATCTACCAGACCAGTCATTTCATCTTAGAATTTTATCAAGTTGGTCAAGTATAACTTCCCTTTGGTGAAGCCATGCTGACTACTTGTGATTTTCTTGTCCTTAATGTGCCTGGAAATGGTTTCCAGGATTAGATGTTCCATCAAGTCCTAGATTTATGTCCTAGAACCAAAACCTACTGTATCCAAAGCAAAAATAGGCTTCATTCTCCCTCTTGAAACTAAACTTCCAAGTAGCCACAAGTACAAAAATGACAGACCTAGAAATAGGTGAAACATTTCTCAGCGAGCGGTTTGCAAATTCTCTAGGGGTAGAGCAGAAATGGAGTTCTGTTCCCTCCATCTGGAACTGGGTTTAATTATTTTCCATGATCTGTTGTTAAAATCACTTCTCTTCCAGGAAGCCTGGCACTGGCAGATTAAGATTTTAGGTGTGCTGAATTGCTCCATGGAGGTGATTAGCTCTAGATATTGATCATAAGGGAGCATTTGGGACGCTCATTTCCTGAGCTAGTTCCATTGAGTTATATACATGAGTTAAGTGGGATGACTCTGGGTTCAGGAATTTTGTTTGCAGCTTTGAAACCGTAGCAATCTGCTTCTGATGTGAAGACTTTCCCTGGACTGAGCAGATAATTACTAACAGCATCTTTAAGGTGCTTTTGGTGGGCGTCGTCAATTATTTGCAAAGTTAGAGTTGTTGTTCTTTGCTCAGTTTCAGGAGCCAGGCTTGTTCCCACTGACTTCAGAAAGTGTGGGGACAAGCCACCAGCCCCCAGCACTGCTGATCTGTGTCTGGATAACATCAAAGGAAAGGTGTGATGCACAGAGGGCAATGTGCTCTTGCAGACCCAGAGGCCTTGTGTGTTCTGAGACTTCAGAGAACCATAGACTACTCTCACCTCTGTACACATAACCCCTGCTTCTTCTGTGACTTCTTCTCCCTTTCACTCTGTGTTTAGTAGATCTCATTTCAGGATAGCAACACTCTCTGTTGCATCCATCTATACAGCAGCCAATAGTCGATTCCCAGAGGCTCTCCTAGTCAATTCAAGGATGAACACACTTCTTTTTCCTTTCCTACTTACATTGTGAGTAGTTTATGATGTTTGGACATTTTTATTTTCTGACATAGTATGCAATTTTGTACCCGGTGATCGCTCTGTCACATTCCGGAATAATTCTGAGGCTATCTGCATAAAGAAATACTTGGTCCAAAATTTGAACTGCAAAATGAAAAGAAAGTTACACTTAACCACACTTACACATTACTTCCCATCTTGCCTGAGATTTGCTGCATTTACTATTGCAAAGACTTTCCAAAACACATTAGTTAAATGGAGCTGAAAATCATTCATGCATATTTTATGGGAAAAAATTACAGATATATCTCCAGTTTTAAGTTATAAAATATGTCTTTTCTTGGACTATTAAAATATTCTGCACCATTTAAAATAAGCTACATAATGAAATTGATGTGCAGTAATAATTTTACAATTCTTAATAACATAAAACACTTTACCACAAAATGCATTTTGAGAAGTTTTATGCATAAATTCAAGCACTTTTGTTCAATTCTGATAGCGAATACAGTAAGAAAGTGATACGCAGGTGCTATCTAAAACTGTGAAAAAGCAAAGGGAGATTTATTTTTTTTTTAAACAGCCATGAAGATTTTTGCCACATTTGCAGAAATTAAAAAGGATAATTTAAAGACAGTTGGGCTGCCTAGGATTGAGGGAAGCAAGACAGAACGATACAATGAAAAATAACATGCTCAAAGTCTACTTAACAGAGATTTTTCAAATTTATGTTACAGAGAGAAGGAAGATTTTAATGTATTTGATGTGTCTTAGATTGCCAGCTTATGTGATTTAGAAAAGTTTGCTGACACTAAAGAAGAGCTTTTTGATCATCAGCAAGACTTGTATCAGTATTGTGCTTTAACATGCAAATTCCGCAAGAGATACAGAGTGTCCTATCATCATCATCAAAGCCACAGCACCTGATGACAGATTACATGCACCTTGGTGGTGTTGACCCTAAGTTGTTATGGAGTTGGAAATTCATGATATCTTTGCTGATGAAAAATGAGTTATAAATCTGTGTTTTAGATTATAAAAGGTAAGGTCTTAGCGTGAGTTAAAAAATGAAACAGTAACATGGAAAATCAAGCATAAATAAACAAGATATTTGTTAAATTCTATTTGAACTGAAAACTGTCTCCAGGAAGATACAAAATAAATAAAATGAGACAAGTAGAATAAGAAATACTCTTCTAACCATCAACAAACTCCGAGTTTTAGATGTTGGCCAGCATTTCAAAGGACTTAAGTCATGGAAAGCCTCCCTATTTTATAAGTAGTATTTGTCAACTTTTGTAAAGCTGCAGAGATTTCTGAGAAAAATATTAACATGAATGAAGTATGAATGGAATTAGGAAATTGTGTGCAAGAACCAGAATAAAAGCAGTAGAAAGGTTAAAAGAATGCCTATGTTGACACTGAAGGACCTTGACCTCAGGACACCGTTGCCAGCACCCCATTCCCAGGAGTAAGACTGAGAAAAAATGATTATGTTGAGGCCACACAGCTTGCCATCTGATAAAACCCCAGCATACATGTCTTGCCAACAGGAGTCCCTGCACCCTCACACCAGAAGGATGGTGACAAGGTTGCAGAGTGTCCCATTTACTACTTCATTTTCCCTCTAGTCCACATGAAAATTAACTGCAGGCCAGTACTTCAAACATATATTCCAAACAAGGGAAAATAGAAAACGTGCTGCAACATGGTCTAAGACTTATGGACTAAGCAAAATTTTTAAGTAAGGGGGAACCCATCACAGCCAACAACTCTTAAATGAAACTAAAGATCTGTCCAAACACTAGTTCCTCATTGCCAATCAAGAAAAGCCCCAAAGATGTCCTGTCTCCCCACCTGGGAGACCATGCATGGTGCTTGTGAGTAAATGGGTGTGACTGTGTAAGTGAATGGAGCTTATGAGAGAATGAGGGAGTGCGTAAAATCAACTTGCTAAAAAATTTTGGAAGTAGATAACACTTTTCCTAGGTAGTGGGCTCAGAAATATTGCAGCTGAGTAGTATGGGCGTAGGTGGAAATCATGCGTTCATAGGCAGAGTACTGCTCAACTTTCAATTTGTGTGTGCTCCACGTGAATCAGCTGAATTTACTAGGCTTTTGGTCAGGATACATCTCTGTGTACATAGTGATTATTGAAAATACACATTATTTTCCTAAAAAAAAAAAATTGTTTGCATAAAAAGATATTTATTTTTACAAATATTTTTGCAAATTTGATTAATAAGTACGTATCAAAACCAGTGCTTTCTTCCTATGAAAGGAACTGGGGTTTCCCTTCACATTTTTTGTACTGAAAACCTTGCAGAATAAGTTGAGCATTTCTGCTCTGAATCCATAGTAGTTACTTTCTTTGGGTTGTTTAAAATTAATACTGTCATCTTACTGCTGGGGGAAACCAAAACTGAGGTGCAATAAGACGTTTAAGAGCAATAAGCACTGATGAAGTAGGTGTGTGCGATAAATCTAAGGGAGCTCTCTTTAGCTGAGAAAGGTATTCCAACACACCCTTCAAGGCAGGACATGAAATACAACAAATCTTGGTTTTGTTATCTGCTGAATTCAGCCAACTCTTTCAAAGTAGCCTTCACTAACCCACACTAACCAAATGCCTTGGTTTGCTGAGTCCCTCATGTTGGTGCATTGGAGCTGGAACCTTTTAAACCTTCTCATACTGTGTCCATAGAGCAGCTGGTCCATGAAAAACCTGGTCTAGACATTAATTGCTAGATTCTGTTTCATTTTAATCCTGTGCTGACTAGCCTTCACAGATTTAACACTGGAATATCTGCATAGAAAATTGTCTACTAAAGCAGGAGTTGAACAGAGTTTGGAAAATAAGATTTTGTTAATCATAAAAAGTTAAACTATGTCTTTGGCTTCTTTCCCAGCCTTGATGGTTAATATGGCATGGAATTTTTATAGCCTGAATTAAAAATAATTACTGGAATCCTGGAAATCATATGGTTTCAAGTCATACGTCTTGCAAATCAAAGCCTAACTAATTACGTTATTAAATAATTGTTATTGTCTAGTGACTAGCAAATGTATGTTTTGAAAACCAAAAGAAAGTGTGCTGAAAATGAGCTCAAATTTCATTAGTTAAGTCAAACAATGAACGATAAAATGGAAACTGACTTTTTAGCTAATTGCTGTGAACAGAACTCCAAAACTGAAATTATAAGCCAGCAAGCTTGCTGGCTGGGGATGGCTGCATAAAAATAGCATTCAGGCAAACCCCTTTCTTCTAAACTAGCTTTGTTTTGAAACAAGAATTTCAAATAGATGGAAATAAGCTCCAAATACAGAAGACCACCTGTTAAGGGATGATGGAAAAAGCTACAGCAAGAAGCAATTTACAGTGCCTATCTAATGGTTTAGTATTTATTTTGTACACAAACACACAGTTCAGGAAAGCTTTGTCAACACCAGGTATTTCTCAGTGCCCATCCTTCTAAACACAGACTAAACCAGTCCATCCTGTGAAGACACCCCCCATGAGGGGGTCTAAACCTGTGTCTCTTTTATCAGGCAGGAGTTTGCATGACTAGTTTCCTACAAATGATAAGAGATTTCCTAAGACTATGTTTTGTGAACCTGAACCTTCATTTCAAAGGACTCTGACACATATATACACATAGACAAAGGTAGCATGTCACATTATGACAAAACATTTTTGTACAAAAATGTTAACACTTAGAAAAACCCTGGCTCAGGCTTACCAGTCTGAATAAACTGTTGAAAGACAAATCATTAATATGACAATTTAATATGGTTCTTTTCTGTTTTTTTAACAACATTTTGTCTGACTTTCTATATGGCTTTCTTCCTCTGCCCAGTTGTCTGGGCAGTGAATATGACCTGGCAACGTGCACGTGAAGCCCAGAAAGCCAACCACATCCTGGGATGCATCAAGTGTGACCAGCAGGTCAAGGGAAGTGATTCTGCCCCTCTGTTCTGCTCTGGTGTGACCCCGCCTGCAGTACTGCATCCATGCCTGGAGCCCCCAGCACAAGAAGGACATGGACCTGTTGGAGCTAGTCCAGAGAAGGGCCACAAAGAAGATCAGAGGGATGAAGCACCTCCCATATGAGGACAGGCTGAGAGAGCTGGGCTTGTTCAGCCTGGAGAAGAGAAGGCTCCGGGGAGACCTTATAGCGGCCTTCCAGTACCTAAAGGGGGCCTACAGGAGAGATGGGGAGGGAGCCTTTATCAGGGAATGTAGCGATAGGACAAGGGGTAATGGTTTCAAACTGAAAGAGGGGAGATTTAGATTAGATATCAGGAAGAAATTCTTTACTGTGGGGGTGGTGAGACACTGGAACAGGTTGCCTAGAGAAGTTGTGGATGCCCCATCCCTGGAAGTGTTCAAGGCCAGGCTGGATGAGGCTTTGAGCAGCCTGGTCTGGTGGAAGGTGTCCCTGCCAACGGCAGGGGGTTAGAGCTAGATGATCTTTAAGGTCCCTTACAACACAAACCATGCTATGATTCTTTGAGTCTATGAATATATTCCTACAATAACTGGCTAGGACAGACATATTAACTCCTTTCAATGCTGCCTTCAAAAATCCCATCTTTTGCATTTTTCTTTATTATTAATTAAAGTGGTTAGTAAAGAAGCCAGGAAAATAGCTTAAGTTCTGACTGGAAATTCCCTTCCTTCTCCTTCAGGTATTATTAAGAAGTTTTTAAATGTTTGCTTTGGATAGAGAGACTGAGGGTGGAGGAGCTCTGACATGGCATGGAAATGAAGCAGTCTGGTGAGCGGTGTCCTGTGTTGGAGTGTTACCAAATGGAAGGAAATGAGGAATTAGAAGAGTCTTTAGAAACACAAGTGGTACACAAATGTTGTGGTACCCTATAGAAAAGAGAGATACCTTCTGCAGAAAGACATACTGTACCTATGGATGAGATGCCTTTTGCTGATCTTCCCTTAAGTTTCTCTTACATATAAAAATTATTATGTTTTCCAGAATTCCTTCTGAAACAGAGCTGCTGTAAAAAACACAGTCCCTGAATACCTAACAGTATACTAAAATTTCTGCTGAGTGGTATTTAAGCTTGAGGAGGAGAAAGACCAAAAAGTATTACTGTCTGGATTGAAGGTCCCTCAGTGCCACTGATCATTCTATGTCATAGAATCGTAGAATTGTCTAGGTTGGAAGGGATCTTTCAGACCATTGAGTCCAACCATACCCTCAAGAAGAAATATATCAATCTGTGGGTCAATACCCTGGCTTGCATATCAACTGGAAATGCAGAAGTTCAGTGAAGTGGGACATAGAAGTAGTTTTTTGGAGATGTGTCCATCATTATGGAGGCATTTTGACCTCCATGACTCTCCTCAACACTTGTCAGGTCACACACATCCACATTTTTGTATATCACTTACTCTTTAGGCCAAAACTTGTTCTTTAAATGCAGACTTGCCATCTGCTTGGCAAATTTTGTGCTGGTGGGATGATGAATGTGTCTCACTGTGGTACCCCCGTTACCTGTAGGAGCCTTTGTCCTAGAATCACTCCCTTCTGTTAACCCAATAGTTGCCTGATCACTTGGGATCAGGAATTAAAGGTATCTCAAACTGTTTGCTGGTAAGATGTCTTAGCCAGGTGGAACATGGCATCTAGATAAATTATTAAAATAGCAAATCGTGGCTTTCTTCATAACCTCTGTCAACAGCCCCTGTAGATCCAGGTTAATTCCATGGTCCAAAAGAGAAACTCTGCCAGGTGCAGCTTCTGCCTTTCCTTCTCTGTCTGCCGGAGGTTTGTCTGTTCAAACAGTTAAGCTGGAGTTTGATGCTCCCTTCCCACATTCTCCAAACCAGCATGTTAAAGGACCTCTCTAATACAGCTGGGTAATAGGCCAGTAACTTATTCATGGGCAATAACCTGGTTGCTGTGTTGAGTCATTTACTAGGAGCCTCCACAGAGAGGTCACCGTTCAGCTGATCCTTTAGCAGCGTTCTCTGATTTCCTTCTTTGCCTCTGGGCAAGATAATATTTCACAGGAAAAGTGAAGTGCAGAAAATATTTTATTCTTCTCATCAGGATAACATGCACATAAATATGTATAAATATGCCATCCTCAGTGCCCAAACCATCTGTACAAGTGTCACCACAAGAGCTATTGGTGGCTTTTCTGCATGTCTCTTTACTTATTTACAGCCTCATTAGAGCATTAAACTCCAACTTGACTTCTAATTAGCAGAGCAGCAGTTACTCATTATTGCTTTTCTATGACCTGCTATCTGCTTAGTTCTAAGACAGCAAAGCTGTCTGTGGACCTACTGACTTGCTGAGGTATTTCATCTAGTCTTTAAGGGAGCCTGCTCAAACTTCGCCCATCTTTGTTGGTCTTCAATTTACAGGCAACATTGACAGTGGGGAGTTTATATTGGGAAGGCTTAACGGGAAGCAGAAGGAGACTGTATGCAGTTCCCAGAGGGATTTATGAGCTTTGATCTGGCATGATTTGTGTTGAGTGTTCATTGAATTAAGCCTGCCTCATTTGGTTTTAGGTCATCTACTGAAACTATCACTCACATATGAAATTTACTTCTGTCACAGACTGGGCTTTTCTTAATCACATTTTAAACTTTACCCATTTATTGTCTTTTTTTCATCATCTGATGCACTTACAGTTTGTTTGTTTTTTAATTTATTTTTTTCCCCTCAAGACGCTTATTTGAACAGTAGGACATCAGCAATGATGGAATAACTGGCTGATTGATGAGAGTCTCCACATTGACTCATCCATAAATGGGGGGCTAAATAAAATCAAGGATTGAAAAAGAAATAGTAAATATATAGCAAGAGCTTATTTGACAGAAAAAAGACCACATCCATTTGAAGCTCTACCATGCCGGATGTCTGCAGGCTTCCAAATGACTTTTGTAATTTCTTATCTTTATAAATTACTTGAATGGACTATAAACAAGTCAGATAGGCTAGCAATGCAATAACGAGAAGAGGAATGACTGCACATCAAGTGGCAGGAAAAATTCAGTATCACCTTTGTAATGTGGCTGACACCTAGGAAATACAAAAGATCGTTGATAAACATTCAGCTTTACTCAAAAGAAAAAAAAGTAACAAGAACAAGAGAAAAAGTAACAGAGTAAAACTAACAAAGGAAATAAGACTTTCAAAAGAGGACATTGGAAAATGGAATGATGATTTTCTTGTAAGCAGCACTTTGATTATCTGGAAAGAAAATTCACTGATATGCAATATATTGTATCTTCCATTATATTAAACATCATGCATTCAGGTCAGTCCTATTTCACATAGAACTCACATCTAGGCTTTCTTTCCCCAAAGTTATGTATTTTAATACAATGTGACTGAAAAATAAAATTGTGCAAGCACACACACACCCCTGTGCTGTTTCAAAACCAGTGTTTCTTGTCATTCAGAAGCACCATTCCCCAGAATTCCTGACAGCAAAACTGATGTTGGCACATCAACTTTTACAGCTATTTCAGACATACAGAATTTAATTCTTGGTAACTCCCTGTCTGGAAAACAATAGCAAAGCTCAAGCAAATGCTGATCACATTTTACCCCAATTGGTCAAATATATGATACCTATAACCTCAACTCTATCTACATAGTATAGTTTTCAAGTTAGATGTTTTGAAGTGCAGCCTTTCCTGCAGGGGATTCAAATAGAATAGAAAAACAAAAAAATCACTCTGATATATAAAAGGAGATAAGAGCCACAAAAGTATGCAGCATTTAAAAAAAAATATTAATCATGGAGTCAGTTGTAAGATTCCCCTTTGTCAATAGCAGAACTCCTGCTGACATCTAAAGGACCAGGTTTTCACCCCTGGACTCTGCATCTAGTGGAAGGAAATAGCAGAAGTGTAAGTGACAAATAAGCAAATATATTCTCAGGCTAAAAATAGCTTAACTGTCTACTAAGAGAAAACAATGCTTACGTCAATGAAACAAACACACAGATATTTCTTTCTCCTTCATTGGCACATCATATTTTACAAGTTCAGGCATGAAAGCCAGCTTAGAGATGCAATTGTTTGCTTTCCTTATTCCTAAGATTTTACAGGAAAAATAATCCAGTAATATCTGAAGGATTTATGAAAAGCAGATGTTTCACTGTGATACTGATGGAATTAATAAAACATCTTTCCTATTAGGTAGTTGATGTCCAACATCTGGTAAGAGAGTTACTGAACATAAGGACTCGTGAAAACCAGAGAAGAAAAGGCTAGGAGGGAAGTTAACTATTCCAACAACTAAGAGGATTTTTTTGAGAAGATGACATCAATGTCTTCATATAGAAGGAGGATGAGAGGTAGGGATCATAAATTGAAACAGAGGACATTCTGATTTGACATAACTGGGGGTGGAAATCCCCATAAGGACAGTCAGGGAGGGGGACGGGCTGTCCAGAGAGGCAGTGCAGTCTCTTTCTCTGGAGGTTTTCAAGATGGCTGGAAAATCCCTGAGCAACCTGGTCTGAGCTCAGATGTGACGCTGCTTTGAGCAGGAGGTTGCACTAGAGACCTCCTGAGGTGGTATGTATTTCAGGAGGTGGACAGTTTGAGTTTTGCAAAGAAAACAGGAAATATTAGAAGATACAAGAAATTCAAGATTATATATAAGTACTGAATGTCAAGGTAATTTAAAGAGCAGAATAAATATTTCCTTAACCTCTCAGTCCTTGGAAGCATCATGTAACGCTGAAATCATCTAAATGCTGTTGCAATGCACTCAGCAGCTAGAATTTATGTTCACATTTATTTCTGAATCTATGCTAGATCTCAGCAAAGATTTGATAGTTATGTAGTTTAAATTTGGGTTGGACATCTTAAGATGTGTGTTTTCATAGCAGATCCTATCTACCTTGACCACAGAGAGAACAATATTTTTAAACTGTCCAGGCTATCTAAAGGACACAACAAGGGTTAGTTTATCCAATGAGAAATGTGTCTTGTTAGGAAGGGAACACTGTCATCATCCCGAAGCCTCAGCAGGAGCTGAAACTAAGCTTTTGAAGTAAATCATGGGCAGAGAACATGAGAGCTTTGAGTAAAAATGACTTCGTGTTGGAAATTTCATTTTGTGCCCATTGGAAAAAATAAACTAAAAGATTCCTTTTTTTTCCCGCAGAAAATGTTATTCAGTCAGATAGCTGTTCTCAAATCCCTAGCTGCTGCACTCCCTGGAGACTGGCTCTTGATCCCAGGGTGTTCTGCAATAAAGAACTCAGAGTCAGGGTCCACAAGACCTCCAATTTGCTGCTAGTTCTCCAAAAGCCCTATTCCTAACCTTCAAGCTTTGTGGTCAGCTGCGGCTTTTGAATGACTAGGAAAATTGTAAGTAAAAGATTTTTTTTTAAAACTTTTAGAAAAAAGACAATTCAAAATCCCTGTACCATACAGGAAAAGAAAACAAAAGATTTCATTTTTCTTTTTGCTTCAGGACGAATATTAAAAATTTAATTGGAATTTCCAGTCAAGAACATTTTCCAGTTTCCAGCCAGTTCCTAGCAGTAGCTGTTTATTAGCTTCTATTAGGCAAGTGCCTTCACATCCTTGGAAAAACTTTCTCCTCTCACACACCCAGATGTCAGAAAAGTTGTCATTTAGCCCTGGGCCATGATATGTTTTGTTCCACGGTAATAATCTGCTTTGGTTTCGTGAACTTAGAAGAGTTCTGCTACCATTTTGATAAAGAATTATCACATTCACCATGTTTCTATGCAACTTCTATGGATTTCTGTGTGTGTTTTCATGCAAACTGCAGTATGCTATTATGACTAGAAAGTCCAGACTTTACCTTTTGGCACAGCTGGAAAAATATATTTGATGTTTGTTTGTATTCTGTATCTTCTGTACTTCAACTCTGTGCTCTTTGTAATATTAGGTCCTACCATTTAAACAATTATTGGCAGGATTTTTTTTTTTTCATTTACTCATCTCCAATTTACTGAAAAAGTGAAGTCATAATCTTGGATTGTGTCATTTAGGTACATCGCAGCAAGTGTAAAAGGCACATAAATTTCTACAGGATAAGTGCTCAGACATTGATTTCATTCTCCTTGTTAAGTGCTTTGATGATTAACAATAGGATACTCCATCTGCTAAAATTTGTGTTGGCTCAGGCTCTAATTTAAAATCTATTAATTATTTTAAAGATGTATTTGACTGTATAACTACACTACATTATGTTGATAGCGTATAAACTATTCAATTAATTTGAAGCTAAATTGCTAAAAGCAAGATATTTACAAATTGGAAAATAAATAATGCAATTTGATTATTCATTCCAGTTTCAATTCAGACAAATAATATTTTTTTTCATTTTCCCTTCTCATTACAACTTGATAAAGTTTTGTTTCTTTTTTGTTTGTTGGTTTTAAACTCATTTAAAGTAAGGTTTCCTTTTCATAAAAGCATGTAGGAAAAAAGCTTTTCTCTTTTCACCATTTTTGTCTGTCACTCCCACCCAGATTCTTATTGTCATACTTTTATATCTATTCTATTATTTTAATGTAACCAGCTTTTCCGTCTCCTCACATGAAGCAAGTGTCGCAGCTTAAGAAAACCTGAACCTTCCTACTAGGAGGGGAATAAACTAAATGTGGTCTTTCCCTTGTGTTGAAGAGCCATTGGTCCAAAAAGGACACCAAGGAACTACGGAATTTTTTTTGAAGCAAAGTGCTTCAAAACACAGGTAGGGGATTACAATCCCACCCCAAACATTAGAAAATTAAAGTAACACAGCATGTAAAAGTCATTATCGTGGTAAATTTGCTTGTATGCTATACAGCTTCCTGAAACTTTTGTGTTTGTTTTTTGGGGTTTTGATTATAGGCATTGTGTTTTTGTGTATGTTTCTACAATGCCTTACCCACTGGAGGCAAATTCCTGTTTCAGCCTCAGACTTCTATCAAAATAAAAATATGTGATAAAACAAATGCTGAGAAGATTAGTGTGCTATTGACTCTCAGTAGGGACTGCTAACTCTATCCAGGGGTACAACTATTTGAAGAGATTTTGTGTGATAAACTATTGTGAATTTACCACAAAACTAGCTTTTCAGCCCAGTTTCCCTATAAATACTGAATGTAAGGTGGAACAGAAAGCTGAATAGGTATTTAATGGAAAAATGCTCATATCACGTAGCTAAAGGCACCTAGGCTGCACTGTGAATGGTTTGCCTGTTGGTAAATTTACAAGGGTAAATTTCTATACCTTAATTTCCTCAATATGAGCCCTCTGAAGATTCAGGCATTGCACATTGGAGACTTAATGGAAATGTTCACCATCAAGGAGATACGTATATCTATCTCAAGGACCTTATAGCAGCCTTCCAGTACCTAAAGGGGGCCTACAGGAAAGATGGGGAGGGACTCTTTATCAGGGAGTGGAGCAATAGGACAAGGGGTTAACAGTTTTAAACTGAAAGAGGGTAGATTTAGATTAGATACCAGGAAGAAATTCTTTACTGTGAGGATGGTGAGGCACTGGAACAAATTGCCCAGAGAAGCTGTGGATGTCCCTTCCCTGGAAGTGTTCGAGGCCAGGCTGGATGGGGCTTTGAGCAGCCTGGTCTAGTGGGAGGTGTCCCTGCCCCTGGCAGGGGGGTTGGAACTAGATGATCTTTAAGGTCCCTTCCAACCCAAACCATTCTATGATTCTGTGATATGATAAAATAAAAAGGAAATCAAAGTATAATATAGATAAAGAGTATACATTCAGTTTCCAGTATTTCTCTCATTGTGGGTTACCAACTTAACATCAATGAGAAGAAATACTCTGTCAGAGGAGACATAAAGATGACCTAGTTATAATAGGGAAAAAACCTGACAAAAGATATCCGTTAAAATAGCGATAGAGAAAATCTCTGCCAACCTGGGAACTGCTAGCCTAGGAAACCAGCATGAGAAGCCCAACCATCCTTGACAAGAACAAGTGGAAGACTGGGCTGACATCAATGAGCGCAGCTAGGAGCCCAGAGCATCCTTGATAAGCACAAAACAGAGAAACTGCTATAACCTGCAGAACAAAGAAACTGCTATAATCTACAAACTGACCTCCTAAGAAAGGAGAAGTCAGCAACAGCTGTTCCAGGAACTGCTGTCCTATGCCCGCTTATATATTCACATTAAAGACATAAAAGTAACTCACCATCTTCCCCAAACAAGCTTCTCTTTCCGATAACTCCTCCTGTGTGAACTTATCTGCATGCTCCTTTGGAACTGCCAGGGACGCCTGGTCGAATCCAGACTCCGCCATGCAGATCATCTCTGCAGTACAACTTTGTCTGTCATTGATTGGCACCAGTCCTGGGAGCAGTTTAATGAACCGTAGAGGCAATACTTTGAATGAAAAATATATATATATAGGCACACATATATACAATATTTTGCTATCATATTATTTTCATCATCTAAAGGTCTTCTAGTCCCTGTGAAAGACATTTAGATTTGGGTTTACATTTAGCTTAAAAAATATTCCAGGCTATGTACTTCCTTGATCTTTGTTTTGGACACACTTAAAATGCTGGAAAAATAAAAAAAAAAAGAGATTTTTTTCTTCTGAAACCCAGGAACGGTGTTCTGATTGATGACTTGAGGCACTGCTTTATTTAATTTAGAGAAGGCCCTGAAAGAAACAGAGATTGGTGCTTATTGCTGAAAAAGGCACTTTGAAGAAGAATTACAGAGCTTTTGTGCGATCACAGAAACTTTCATGTAGCACCTGCTGAAATCAAACTAAAATCTTCCATTCCTTTTAGGGTGAATTGGACTAGGACACTAAGAAAAGGTCCTAACGGTAAAATAAATGAGAATCATAAAATAGGTTTAGTCTGTAGAAGTCTGTAAACTACATCTTAGAAGTTCCTTATTTTTTTTCCATTCAGAATCACAGAATCACAGAAACTTCAGAGTTGGAAGGGACCTCTAGAGATCATCTAGTCCAACTCCCCTGCTAGAGCAGGATTGCCTAGAGCACATCACTCAGGACTGCATCCAGGCGAGTCTTGAAAATCTCCAGAGAAGGGGACTCCACAACCTCCCTGGGCAGCCTGTTCCAGTGCTCTGTCACCCTCACTGTAAAGAAGTCTTTCCGTGTATTTGAATGGAACTTCCTATGTTCTAACTGGTGCCCGTTGCCCCTCGTCCTGTCACTGGGAACCAATGAAATGAGTCTGGCACCATCCTCCTTCAACCCACCCTTTAGATACTTATATGCCATAATAAGGTCTCCCCTCAGCCTTCTCTTCTCCAGGCTAAAGAGTCCCAGCTCTCTCAGCCTTTCCTCATAAGAGAGATGCTCCAGTCCCTCATTCATCTTAGCTGCCCTACACTGGACCAGCTCCAGTAGTTCCCTGTCCCTCTTGAACTGGGGAGCCCGAAACTGGACACAGTATTCCAGGTGTGGCCTCACCAGTGCAGAGTAGAGGGGGAGAATGACCTCCCTCGACCTACTGGCTACACTCTTCCCTGTGCAGCCCAGGATGCCATTGGCCTTTTTGGCAACAAGGGCACATTGTCGGCTCATGGATAATTTACTGTCTACCAGGAGCCCCAGATCCTTCTCCTCAGAACTACTTCCCAGCAGGTCCACCCCTAACCTATACTGGTGCTTAGCATTCTTCCTTCCCAGGTGGAGGACCTTGCACTTGCTTTTGTTGAACCTCATTAGGTTCTTCTCTACCCAGCTCTCCAGCCTGTCCAGGTCTTGCTGGATGGCAGCACAGCCCTCCGGAGTGTCAGCCACCCCTCCCAGTTTGGTATCATCAGCGAACTTGCTGAGGATACACCCTGTCCCATCATCCAGGTCATTAATGAATATACTGAACAAAATTGGACCGAGTATTGACCCCTGGGGGACACCACTGGTTACAGGCCTCCAACTAGACTCTGTGCCGCTGATCACAACCCTCTGAGTTCTGTCACACAGCCAGTTCTCGATCCACCTCACCGTCACCTCATCTAGCCCATACTTCCTCAGCTTCCTAATGAGGATGTTACGGTAGACAGTGTCAAAAGCCTTGTTAAAGTCAAGGTAGATGATATCTACGGCTCTCTCTTCACAGTCTTTTAAAAGGAAAAGTGTAGGATTTTAATTTTTTTTTTGTTTCTGCATTTTTTTTTGGCAGGAAGGAGGAATAATGGGGCCATATGTTATATTTGTATTCCATTTCCTTCGGGGAGAATAGTGTACATCTATGTCAAAACAAAATTTATAAAAAAACCCAAAACAATTTAGTGGACTTACTGTTTATCTGTGTGGTTTTGGAACACCCTAATCACATTTTTTTTGTTTTAAGCTTAAAAAAATATCCAGCCCTGAAAAGTCTATTTGTTCTGGAAATTTTTAATATACTGAAAATAGGAGTTTCGTGTGGAAACTTCAGACATAACTGTAATTAAAAGCTAATAACAAGGGTGTTCTGACAAAAATTAATCAAAAGTATGAAGTCTGATACGGTCAAAGCAGCACAGAGAATATCTAAATCAAAAGCATTAAAAGAAGAATTCTTTTATACATATCTAATCCATTCTGACCAGAAATCAAACCAAAGACCTTTGCATCAAAAAAGCTAATCTGAGAGGCCTATGCTTTCTTTCAAAATCTGACTCACGAAAGAAGATGTAAAAAATTATTTTTTTGATTCTGTGTCCTTTCCTTGTTTTGATGAATATATATAGTTTTTATGTTGTCACACTCACATATGACTAGCAGGAGAGCAGTGGCCAGAAGAAGGAGTTTTCCACATTCTCCCAGTACCCTTCCATCAGGCCTGGAGGCAGTCTTGCACCCCATCAGCTTCTTCACTTCCAGTATTACCTCTCTTCATCCCTAGAATCATCCTCTGTCTCTGTCTCACAGCTACCCAAATATGCCTCAGTCCCAGTCCAAAAATCATTCACAGTTTGCAGATAAAACTACCCTGAGTCGTACATAGCAGTCTGTTTTCATCTCACTCATCCTGCCCTGAGCTGCCCCGAGCTGAGTCTTTCATTAGGATCCAGAGGAAAGGAGAATTATAGTGGCAATAGCAGTTGTCTGGAGTGATGGAGACAAGAAGGCAAGAGTTTTATGGTAGACAAGTCTCCACTGGGGCACAGGCTGAAAAAAGGAAAATTAAGTTAAAAGTTTTCTGGATCAAAAGGTCTGGAAAACAGACCTTAAAACTACAGGGCCTATAGAATTAGAATAGAATAGAATAGAATAGAATAGAATAGAATAGAATAGAATAGAATAGAATAGAATAGAATAGAATAGAATAGTTCAGTTGGAAGGAACCTGCAACGATCATCTAATGCAACTGCCTGACCACTGCAAGGCTGACCAAAAGTTACAACGTATTATTAAGGGCACTGTCCAAATGCCTCTTAAACACTGACAGGCTTGGGGCACTGACCAACTCTCTAGGAAGCCTGTTACAGTGTTGGACCACTCTCTCGATAAAGAAATGTTTGCTAATATCTAGTCTGAATCTCCCCCGATGCAGCTTTGAGCCATTCCCATGCCTCCTGTCAGACTATACTGGGGAAGACCAGTTCGTAACTCATGTCTCCAAATGGAAGTACAACGCTAGTGGATTAGTCTTATGCTGGGTTTGGTGGTTTTTGATGTGCTGCATTAGACTTGCCTTGAGTGTTCTGGAACCCATCTCTTCATAGTAGGTCATGTCTGTCATATGATAACTGTTGTCACTGAAGGTGCTCAAACCTATAGCCTCATCTTAAGAAAAATTAAGGTTGTCAGCAGAGTCTCCAAGGGGTCTAATCTAATCTACTGCTCCTCACTCTGTGCTCAAAACAGACCAAGCTCATGACCTTCACAGCAGTCTACATATGTTGTCATTCAGTTTGGAGGCATTGTCATTCCTGCTTGCCTTGTTCTGTGGACAAGGCAAATATCTGAGTTCCCAGTCCTTTCTGTAGCCTCTCAGAGATATTAAAGAAGAAAAAAACAAAAACACAGCTATTACTGTTCTCTAGCAGACTTTCATTAATCACATATGCAGCTTGCTTTTACTTCAGTGGGATTTCTCTGTGTGAATTTGGGAGCAAGATCTGGCCTTTTGTGTGACTTGTATAAATCATAGCTCATTAATTCTTGGTTTGACAGAGAGTTAAATATGTTTAAAGAACAATAAAATAAAAGAGTATTAGCAAGCTCTCCTTGAGCTTGCTACAGTCACAGCTCCTTAGAAAATGACAAACAGATGTCTAACAAAATAGTTGAGTGCAAAAATCTGAGGCAGATTAATAAAGTGATTAACGAGAATATCCTGTGAAATCACACTTGTTGAAACTCTTTTTGTCAAGCAGAAACAGTCTTCCACATGGTAATTCCTGATTTCAACAAGAATTCTTCCTCAGATTGAATTTAATTTTAAACTTAGATTCAGGATTAAAGTTAATTACATTTATAATTCCTCTGGTATCACTTTTGAAGACATACCTGTCTGAAAAGAGTTGAGGTACACAATTGGCCCGAAACAGGTGACATTAACATGTGTCTAAATGATGGTGAGGAACATCAGGGAGGTGTATGTTTTCCCCATGCAAATCAGGGAAGGTAAATTTAGGTGACATTCTGGATGAACCCTGTGGAAGCTTGTGCCCTTTCGGTTGTGAATTATTAAGGCCCAGTTTTATTGCAGCAATCCCAATGAGCTATGAACAATTTGTGTAAGAAGAGCAGACCAGAGAAGAAAGTAAGTTTACCACAGACCTGGCACAAGTAAGCAAGTTGTAGTGTAAGATACCACAGATAATGATGCAGGAGGCAATTCAGAAGATCTGCTCCTGCTATGATTTTATGTTTTATTTGGCTTTAGGTGAACCAAGTTTATTTTGTCTGAAGTTATACCATTATTGAACTCAGTGAGTGCAGTATCGGGTCTTATCACAGGTTAAGTGTTTGATTTATAGAAGAAAAGAAGTTATTTTTAAGGGCAAGACCAAGCTGAATTTCCACATGGCACTATTTTGAACCTTGTATCTGTTCCACAGGAACTTTTTCTAAAGTGTGAGTAGGTGGCCAAATCTTCAGAATCTTTAGAGAAGATTTTTCTCTGTGAATGAAGTTATTTTCTGTGTTACCATTTTTAAGAGGCCAAACTAGAGCAGAAGAGGTTAAAGCACTTCTTCTTCACAGAGCAAAAAATCTTATATTCTTGCTTTTTCATGTCATGAAGGGATTCAGAAGTTGTCTCTTCATACCCTGGAAGAGTCCATATACATAAAGCTCTATCTACAAGGAAGAGTCCTATGTACAGCTGCGCAGGATTTAATTCAAGATCCACAGAGACAGGGAAGCAGAGCAAAAAGAAGTAGCACTGCAGCCTAGTAGTGAGGAGCTGGTCCTGCTCCTGCTTTCAAGACCGCATCTGCCTTATACAGGAAACAATTATTGTATAACGGGCACTGCCACTTGTTTTTTGCAACAGACACAAACCGTATCTTTCTACACGTGTTTGCATTAGCAATCATGCTAAAGCCTTTGGGAGATACAGAAAAAAAAGGAATCCTTGCTTCTGCATCCTGTGATGGTGCTTTTTTAGACAAAGAACTGTTAATGTAAAAAGCACAGCCCAAAATTCGCAGGAGCTTCTCAGAGTTTTGAGTGTCTGTGGAGTTAGGATGCAAGAAAAGAGGTAGGAGCATCACTTTGCTGGATTTCAGTGTTTCTGCTTGATCAGTTCTTTCCTGCTTTCCAGACCAAAGTAGTTTTGTGGATCTGGTCTTAAATTCATAATGGAGCTAGTCCCTGATGTTTGCAGGAAGCCTTGATAGTTTTTTTATTTTAACCCACGAATGATAACAATCATCATAAAAATGATTATTGTTTTCTTGTTGAAACACAAATGATGGATAAAATTCTGATGCTTGATCACAAACATAAAAACTTTTATTTCATTTTTAGTGAATACTTATCTTTCCAAATCTTCTGTCTTCAGGTAGTGTCTGACAATATTTTATTCTGCAATAGGTTTACAGGAGGCAAAATTATTTGAGGTATGGGCAGAAAGTGACAGGCTATCAAAAGCAACATGTCAGTTTATGAAGACAGGTTGTAAGAGAGAGCTAAAAGAAAAATGCTACATAGAGCAGGGAGAAAAACTATCAAGAAACACGGTAATGATAGGGGCACTAAGATTTCAAGGTGCAAACGCTGCGGCAGTTAAGTCAGCAAATTTTCAGTATCATTGAAGTCTTTTAAGCCACATAAAACAAAGTGTCAGTGGAAAATCTCCCTGTTGTAAACTCTAGAAATATTCTTAGGCCGCATATGGCCCAGAAAATTTTGTAGGATATTGACTGCAGTGTTCAGTCTGTTATAAAAAGGATTCCACTTAATATGATTTTGGGGAGTTGGACTAGATGACCTTTAAAGGTCCCTTCCAACCCAACACATTCTATGATTCTATGATCATTCAAAAATTTACTGAAATTTTTGTATCTCCTAAATAAATGCACACCTATGTAATACGTTTATCACAAACTATGATGCTAGATGAAGAAATGTCTTTCTGAAATGTTTTAATACTGCAAAAAAGAAACAGTGAACTGTTTGCATAGCTGTCAATTTTCTCAAATTGTTCATGCTGGAGGAACATTTGCCATCAAATGCTCTGATACTACTTCCCTTTCATGAAAAATGTGAATATTATATATTTGATAAGAGAAACATATGACAGAACTGGGTTTAAGTGTGGGAAAAGTAAGTAGTTTCTGATGGCAGCTGTCTGCACGGGGTGGCCACGAACTACTGCTTGCATTTGATCTCCACAAGTCCTTTCAGACCTCTTTCACCCTATGACTACAATTTCTCCTTCTCTTCCTCTTGGAGGAGGGAAAGGCCTCACTAGATCTCTTGGAGCTGAAAGAGGTTTGAAAGCTGCCTAACTCCTTTCTGTTCCCTCCCTTTCCCCTGACTACTCTCAGGGCTGACAAAGCGGAGGACACTGCTGCAGGTGGATCAGGCTGGGCGTCCTGGGAGCTGCTGACAGTTCAGCTGGCTTGACAAGTCCCTGACGGATGCTTGGATGGAAAGGCAAATCCTGTGTTGTGGAGCTGGAGAAGAGAGGGGTAGAAAGGAATCCAGAGGGAACCCCAAGAGGATGAAACTTAGCTACTTGTGTCCTAGAGATTTGTCTGTTCTTGGTCTTTGAGCCTTACGCTAGCAGCAGGAGCAGCAAAGAAACTCCCACCCATTGCCCTTCTGAAAACTTGTAAATGTTTGCTAACTCCACTCTCTTTTATGGCTCCCAGCCCTTATCACTGCTCCTTGAAACTCTGTCAATTCCTCACAGCTTTCCAAATCTCCCTGATGTCTCTTCCTTTTGAACTGGCTTTTCACTGTCACAAAATTAAAAGTTGTTGATGAGAGTGTTAAAGAAAAATAAAATTATGGTATATCTCCTACTAGATGCAGGAAAAATCAGTTCTGCCTACATAGCTCATGTTGAATGAGCTCTGATATTCACGGTCTCTACACTAGAGTGGTATTTAAGGCGTTGTCCAGTGTCCACACAGAGTAAGAGTTTCAATACATTTTCTACTTTAACACCTAGATATGAAATTATAAAGAAGTTTGTTCAATGTCATCCAGGATAATCAAGACTCTTTATCCTTGCTGATAATCTTTTGAGCCATCTGATCCTCTAGCAATTTCTTTCTTAATGCAAGGGCTCAAAAATAACATTTCTGCATTATACATGACAGTCTTTTGCTTTAAATTGAAATAGAATCACACAGTCCATCTGTACATTAGTTTGATTGTAAATCATAGTCTGAATTATACTGTTCCCATAAATTTTTTAGACCATAGAATTGAATTCAAATCTCTGAGATGTCTCTTATTACACATAATCAGTTGCTGTGTTTTTTAGTTTAGTGTCGAACTAATCACCTGTTTGTGGAATTGCAGAATTGTGACCTTAATCTTCCAAAATAACACTTGCTCCTAAGGAAAGAGATGCAACCATTCAGATTTTCAGTATAGACATTTCTACAGGTTGGCAGAACTGGCGAGGTTGGCAGAGACCTCTGGATGTCCCTAGTCCAACCCCCTCCTCAGAACTGGGACAGCTAGAGCAGGTTGCTCAGGGATGTATCAGGTGGCATTTTAAACATCTCCATGAGTGGAGACCCTCAGTCTCTCTGGGCAGCCTGTTCCAGTGTTTGGTCTACCTCATAGTAAAAAAAAAAAAAAAAAGTTTTCTTGTGTTCAGATGGAATTTCACCTCTCACCTTGTTTGCTGCAAGGGTAGTATGCTGGCTCCTGTACAACTCTGTGTCTACCAGGATCACCAGGGCTTTTTCTGACAAGCAGTTTTCCAGCTGGTTGGAACCACCCTGTACCGATACCTGAGATTATTCCTCCCCAGGTGAGGGAGTCAGCATTTCCTGGGTTTGAACTTGATGGGGGTTGTCTGCCCATTTCTGCAGTGTGTCAAGGTCCTTCTGAACGGCAGCATGACCCCCTGGTGTATCAGTCCCTTCTCCCATTGTAGCATCATCTACAGAGAATTTACTTGGTCCCATCTTTCAGGTTGTTAATGAAGAAGTTAGAGAGTTTTTTCCTTAATACCCCTGTCATTGGTACCCCTGGAGTGCACCATTACTGTGTGGCCTCCAGCTTGACTTTGTGACACTGATTACAATGCTCTGGGGCTGCAAAGTCAGCAGATTTCATTCATTTATTTTCACCCATACCTTCTTACACAAGTGGGGCCGTCTTTCTTTCTCTTCTTCTTTCAATTGCAGTAAGCTTATGACATAACACAACTGAAAATTTGCTTTATATATCTTTTTAATGTTGGGAATTACAATTCTAAATGAACAAAAAAAAGCAAACATTGTTCTTACAGTTTGAGAACCAAAGCGAAAAAAGTCTGGTAGTTTATTGATCCTGGTAGCCAAAATACAGATCCAACATTGAATTGGATTACCTGGAGCGGTCATTAAGTCCATGAGCAGAAGTAACGCTTACAGGACAAGAGGCAATATGCACAAATTTGAAAACATTAAATTCCATCTGAACACAAGAAAATATTTTTTTTTACTTTGAGGTAGGTCAAACACTGGAAAGTCATGCTTTCTACTCTCCAGGTAGGGCCTGATTAGGGGTGAGTATGCTCATTAAACCCTTCCAACAGATGGCAGTCTGCAGTTATACTTTGGGATTCCCTCTTTTTTTTGAGAGCAAAACAAGATGATGCATTCTGCATAAAGCCGTAGTTCACTGTATAAATAAGTAGGCCTGCTGCTGTGCACATCAGGGTAACTCTCATGATACATGGAGGTAACACAATGGAAATCGCAGTTTAGAAATCCAATTTATCTTGCTGTGAATAGAATTGCATCCACTACAGACAACAATTATTTTTGTTCTATACACCATTATAGAACTGGGACACTGAAAAACTATTTGCAAACTACTAAGCATTCATATAGCTTGACTTCATGGAGTTTAGAAGAATGTTAATTCCTGGTATGTGAAGGAGAACAAAGGATTTTTAACCAACTGCAGCCAAAAGGTCAGATCACAACTGCTGAAGTAATGGAGCAAAAGCTTCCTTCAACTTGAGTTGCTTATACAGTTTATAAAAGCATAATATTCTGTGGATACCTCTTTCTTGCAGCACTGAGTTCTGTCACAGCTGAATTATGGATAGCTCTATTTTGAACTCTATACTTTCATACTATAGCCTCAAGACTGATAAACAAATGACGTTTGGTATTAAAGTACTTGAACACTGATTTTTTTCCCCTGTGCTTTTGCAAATGTCATACAGAAAGTTTATTCATAAAGTAAATGTAAACTACCAGTCTTGTAGAAGCTTCAGCATGTTAATGCCTAGGTAGGTATTTTCTGCTTATGTTCAAGACAGTGACTGATGGATTTATGTATCAGGTCTTATGAGCTGATTACCTACGATAGAAGGAAATGGGAGTTAATACCATAAGAAGTTCCTCATACTCTCATATTTTGTCTGCATATGAACCATCCTTCTAGCAGAGATTAACTTCTTTTTTAAAGAATGGGTTGATACATTTTTTGTTGCTTTCCCTCTTTCTAAATTCATGCTCAGTGTTATTCCACAAGGCAGCCAGAAATATATAACAGACACAGAGCTCAGAAGACCTAGCTGCTGGGAATCATAGGAGCTTATATGTTCCACTCATAACAATTAGAAAGCGTAATTTGTTTTCCCTGGGAAAATTCATTACCAGAAGATGGTGTTAGTCAGGGTTCCTCTACACTTTTACCTTAGCATTACTTCTCATTTGAGAATAAATCTTTTTTTTTTTTTTAATGGAAAAGTTTTAATTAGATTCATAACTCATTTGTTTCACTATAAGAAGTTCTCTACACAGAGAAATATTCAGAACCAATGTTTCGAGGAACGTGTCCTGTAATTTTCTACCCCTGGGGGCAAATGCAGCCTTCATCTGAATGATGGATGGAAGGAACTATATAGATATTTGCCTGTATCGATGCTGCATGTCCCAGGAGTATGCACTTAACTAGCCGATGCTAATGCAGGAGTCCCTCTGCTCCTCCCTACTTCCCTTCGATTTAAACCTGCCAAGAGTCTCTGGTGCATAAAATCACCCTATTCTAGAATAAAAGGCTAGAATAACATGGAGGGCAGAGCAAAAACAGGTGAAACTGAGAAAGGGTAAAGAAGATGGACTGCATCAGGATTCCCTCTGCCTCCTGAGGTTGTGTTCCCACTGGTTTAAAAGCTTGTGATCTTTTCTCCCAAGTTCCAAGTGCATAACCTAAAAGCAAGATGACTTATAAATATTTAGAAAAAAACCAAGTTTTCACATACCCTGTCCAAGAAACATTTGAGAGGAATCACCTTATCTTTCTAAGCCATCTGAATGTCACCTACAAAAAGAAAAGCAGCTGCAGTCAGTAACAAAACCCAGTCACCTTAGCAGGATGATTTACTTATTCTGTTACAGGTAAAGAAAGACATGGAATAAATTTCCTAGTGGGCAAGTCTGATCCAGTCATTTAGAAATAAGGATTTAGTACCTTTTGAGGTACGTAGCTTGTTGTATCAAAGAGACATCCATATAAGGCTGGCAGACCCAAAGCCAAAAGTTATTCATACTTCTGGCTATCCAAGTGGCATAGCCTAAGACATCTACAGTGGCATTAGCAGCCTGTGCATGGGCAACCAAATACAGCCTGAAATGTTTGCTATTCTTTCCTAACTAGTAAAAGCCTTCATAGTAATTCTTGGGTCACTAAAGATGGATCCTGTCCACTTAGACCTGTCACACATCACACAGGTTCATAATATGCCAGAGCCCCTCTTCTGCAGTGCATCATTACCATGGAGAAAGTAGCTGCACATTTGGCTTAACCATTTTGAAAAGTCTTGCATCTGGAGTGCAACAGAGTAAGATGAGTTTGTTGAAAAGTCTAATCCAATACATTTTTCAAGCCAGCCAAAAATGTGCTCATAATTCAGCACACACACACACACACAAAAATGCAGTGGCTGAGGCACTGAAAGAAGCTTTGAAACAGGTGCAGCACAGGAGCTTGAGTGATATCATTTTACTTCAGTTGGCTGGTTTGCTTGACAAGCAGGTAAGAAATCTAAGAGTGCTGAGTCTCTCTCTGGACTAAAGCTTTTAATTGGATAATGAGGTGACCGGATATGTGCTAGTTTGGCCATAGTTCACAATGCTGAGCTCAACATTAGCCATGTTTTACCTGCTGCCAAAGTAAAAAAAAAAAAAAAAACAAACCAGAAAGCCAAGACCAGCAGGCAGCAATTCAAGACTATGTCTAGAAAAAATGTTTCCCGTCCATACCTCACAGATTGTCTACTGAGAAATCAATGGAGTTAAATAACTCGTGTCAATTTTGGACACCGTTTACATTTTATAGGCTCGGATTTTGATTCTTATATTGATTTTATGCTGATATAAATCCTTCACTTCAAAGGAGCTACTTGGTTTAAATCTGTAACAGAACATAACAGGACCTATTTGCTTTTATCAAAGGTCTTTTGACTTCACTGATACCAATATTAAACAGGAATAGTCAGAGGACTCCACCATAAATTTTAAGAGTGCTTAATTTCATTTTAAGTACATGCCACGTAATTACATTGCTAAGACAAATTCATTCTGAAGACCATGTTGGTGCTAATTGCAAATAAAAAAAAGGCAAAGAAGGAAGAAAGCTTGAAAAAGACATAAATCTTGATAGTGAGAAAAAAAACTAATGTGAGTAACTCAGTACATATGTAGAAGAGAAAAAATACGTAAATCAAATCAGATATTCTAACTCTTCCTCTTAAGTCTTTTAGAGTTATGACAGTGTATGTGTTTGTGACTGTGTGCAGATAGAAATAAAGATGAATGTACTACGTATGTATGTAGACACATTGTGTATTTATACATTAAAGTTGAGGAGGAGGATTAGTGGATCTAGGTAGCAAAAAAAGACTCTGCATCAGAGCTCAACTCCTGAAGTCTTTGCTCTGTCTGAACGCAAGAGTACGAATGAAGCTCAGCTAGTTTCCCATTTGGCAATGGCATCGATGCTTCTCTTGAGGGAAAAGGCCATTTTGCCTTGAGGGATTGAGAACGAGAAATAGGAGTGTAAAATTTTGAAAAGTGTTAATGAAGAACTTTTCAGTTTAAGTCTTTTGAAAGTAAATTCCAGTTTTGTGACTTCTGAAGTATTGATAATATTGTTTTTAGGTTCAGAGACTGTTTTTTTGTGCCAGAAGCAGGTTTTGCACAGGATTCCACTGGGCTTTGGGACATGCAGCTGCTTGACAGCTTTGCTGGGCACACTTGGCAGGAGCTGCCTTCTCCTCAGTGACTCCTCGCGCTGGCCAGCTCTGGAGTGAGGAGAGGATTCTGTTGTCATCATCAGCTGCCTGTTCTTCAAGGGTTTCACAGGCTATTCCTTTCTTCCATACTCCCAGTACTTGGGAAATTTTGGACAATGTGCTTTGTTTGCAATTAGTCTAAAACCATATGTAAAATTGTAGAACACTCCAGTGAACTGATACATTTAATCTTTTTCTGTCACCTTTGATGGTTGAAATATTGCCTCTCCTCCTGTTCCCTCTCTTTTCACCAAGCCCTGCCTTTTTTTCCATGTTGCATGGCCAAAATGTTTTTTCCAGTTCTGCTTTTTAATAAGCTTATTTTCTTTTCCAGCTAATGCCTGCCCTTTTTTTTTTGTCTTTGTCTGTCACACAACACAGGTATATACTTGCTGCTTTCTCTGAAAGATGGGTCTTGGGTAAGGACATAAAGGCCTCACGAGGGCAATTAGTAATAATTTGTAAAACTCCCCTTCAAAATCTCTTCTCACAAGTCACCCCATCTGCCTGTGTCTGCTTTTGGTTAGATCGCTTGTGAAAATACCCTGAATAGTTTTGTCTTGCAGAAAAAAATCATGATTTATAGCCTTGTCCTTAAGGAGGAAGCAGAGAGAAAAAAGAGAAAGTATAAGAGACGTTTAAAATGATTTCAGACATCTCTTGTGCTGACAGTATCACTCTGCGTAACTTCCATTTCGCAATTCATTACCGCAAGTTCATGAATTCACAGGTGTTTACAATACTAAAAAAGTGCTAGCACCAGCTTTGGTATTCACTGACAGAGCTTTAGGGCTGTAGTGAAGGAATATCTTTTGCTCTGTAGGTTTTTTCAGTAGGATCTCAGCAAATGCTGGAGGAAGGATTGATGGCCCCACATTAAATGCTTGTTAAGTGCTGCTACTCCGCTGTGTTACACTGTGAACTTAACATTCATTCTTCACCATGTTTGTTGTGTTTTGGAAGATAAAATTACTTGCCAAAGAATTAACCCCGTGTGTATCCTGCTATTCTGTCCTCACCTTGGAAATAGTGACTATTGCTTGTTGTAAGGAAGCATAGAAATTAAAAAAGTCTCAGACCCCTCTGTGATAATAGGAATGACACGGCTGAAGCCTTGCCACTCAAGACCTCCTACTCTCGACAATTTGTGTGTTTGCTGGAGGACATAATATCACCGTTGATTGCAGTCCTCTCAGTGACTGGGACATAAAAGCTAATGTAGCTTTCTCATACCAACGGACATTCATTAGGGTCTTGAATGACAATGGTGATCAGAACCCAGAAGGACAGCCACAGCTCAAAGGGGAGATAATGACAGAATGGGACCCTAGGGTGTGAAATTTTGGTCGGTCTTTCTAGGAGACAAGATGTTGTATAAAACTGGATTAAAACTTCACAGAAAAATATATAAAGTTATGGAGATTAAGAGAAATATGATTAAATAACTACTCATAGATCGTGTGCCAGTTATTCCATTAATAGGATTCTTGGAACCATAGTCACATCTTTAGGCTTTTCAGCTATGCCTCTACTGCTAAAAAAGGAGAAGGAATGAACTAGAGTACTGGACTGTGATTATGCACGGTGCCGAATAGTTAGCATACAACTGGCATGATAATGACATGGGCCAGTTAGCACTTTCTGAGAGATAGCTGGGCAAGGGTTGGGGGATTTTATGCACCAGGGACGATTTCCAAAATCATTTCCAAATATGCGTGAGCCTGAATGAGGTTTTGTTTCCCTGCCTCTCAGGATAGGTCTCCAAAACTGTTTCAGATGTTTCTCAAACACCTCTATATTCTCTTAATCCATAATATAGTGGAGTAAAAGCACACCACAACCCACAAGCAGGAGCCATCAGTTTCACACTGCTAAAACGCCACTATGAAGGTCTATAACATAACCCTTAAAATATTTTTGACATTTAAACTTAAGGAAACAGCAGGAATGAGAACCATGATTCAGAGGCAGAAGGTTCTAGCATGGACCCAGAGGATGCCCAGGAGCTAGCACTGTGCAGCATGAATGTAGCTTTCTGGGCTACTTGACATCTTTTTTATTTAGCAGAGGGCAGTTGCTGTTAGAGACTTTATATATTTCTATGCTAAAATGTTTGTTGAAATGCTCAACTGTTTGGTAGATTTCTTTCTCATCTTCTCTCTTTCCCTCCAGCACCTGGGTAATTACACTATTTTATTATTATACTTTTAATTTCATTTGTCACAGGCCTATTTATGTAGCTTTAGGTAATCTTTAGGTGGAAGCAGCCTTGAAAATTGCATTTCACTAGCAAGAGATGTAAGAACAGATTTTTTACATTCCTCTTTTTCCCACCTACATATTCCTTATTCTGTTCTCAGTGAACATAGTGCTGACATTTTAACTATAGTATCCTCTTTATCACTTTCCTCTTTCTATGTTGGCAGTACTTTGTATACCAGTGTCACATATCCTAGCAGCTCCTTCTCTGTTTCTGGAGAAGAGACATTATGATACCTCAAACCTTGGCACTCTCCGCCCTTGATTGTCTTTAGTCTTTGCAGAGACAACATTATAGCTGTTCTCATCGATAGCACTTTCTAGGATGAGAACTCTATACACTGATTGGACTGGTAGCTTCTCCTAGACTCGGCTTTTCAGTTCAGAAAATGTCATTACCAGTGCTTTAAGATAGAAAAAAAAAAAAATCTTTTCATGTGGAAGAATATTTCCTGACTTCGATACCCTCATTTGATACTCAGGAACTAAGCTGCATTACCATGCCTATAAAAAGAGCAATCATAGCAGTGCAAGCAGCCTTGGCTGCCAATATGTCTTAGTAACCTTTTATATTATAGCCGTGTTGTTACTGCCACAATAGGTTAGGGTATGTCACCATTTCTATTATATTTGAAACCACATTTTTCAGGGCTTTATAACTTTCGTACTGTGATAAACACTGAACTGAATCTTTATATATGGCTTGTCAGATAAAATAGATGAAGACATAGTGGCTGGAACTTGGGTGGTATATTACAACAAAAT
This sequence comes from Chroicocephalus ridibundus, assembly GCF_963924245.1. Taxonomy (NCBI): domain Eukaryota; kingdom Metazoa; phylum Chordata; class Aves; order Charadriiformes; family Laridae; genus Chroicocephalus; species Chroicocephalus ridibundus. Next base: position 185,992,136 of record NC_086284.1, on the reverse strand, counting down.
GGCAAAGAAAAAAAGGCACGAGCAAGTGGATTTCTCTCATTTTTGATAGTACAAAAGTTAAACATCCTTAAAGGGGTACATAAACTCTACTCTGAAATTACGCTTTGTATTTTTGATCCTCAAAAGAAGATTCCCCAGTTATCTGACAGAAATAGAACTAACATCCAAGAGCTCTCAAGACCAAGGATGGTATTACATTTTTACCATTTCTGTTGATTAAACAAGGAAACTAGTCTCTACTGGGGAATACCCCTTGCAAGAGCTGGAAGAGCAACACTTTCAGAATATGGGAGGGTGTTCCTGAGGGCTGTCTGGCAATGCCGGCGGGAATGCTCACAGGCAGACTGTCAAAGAAATGTAAAAACTGCATATCTGATTAAATAATCCGAATATGTTCTTGTGAGAGGGTCGTGGCATTCCTCCTTCCTATGGGTACCTTTCTGCAGAGTTTTCTGTGCAGTGCAGGAACTGACACAATGAGCCGAAGCTACAAATATGTAGCCCTTCTCATCAAAGATGACAAAGCAAGTGCTTCCAGCTAAGGCATTAATTTTAATTCATAAATCCAGCCAGTAATTGAAGAGGGAAAAAAAGACACTTAAACAGGATTATGAGTTTGCAGCAGCATATCTGGATGGCAACATCATGTCGCCAAGGTAGTTATCCGTGTCAAGTCATTAAGAAGGCCAGTCCTGCAAACAACAGGCAGATAGACAAGTGCTTCCTCCTGCCAGAAACTCCTGCCTCTGTTTCCATCATGTTGCTGTGTACCCACAGGCCCCTGTGCCGATTCCTGGTTGAGAGGAGGAGGACTCAGCTTGGCCTCTCTGTGTTTGGGTGAAACAAGGCTGTGCTCGTACCCACAACCTGCGTATCCATCAGTACCTGCGAGTATGCTCAGGGCAGCAAATGAGTTCCAGCATAAAATCAAAGTAAAAAAAATATCTGTCTGCTCACAAGACCTGCACAATGCAAACCTTAAAATGACAATTTTTTTCTTTATCCAAGCCTTAGGGTTTTTTTTTGTTAAAGTCAGATAGGTAACACCATGACATGGGTGATTAAGAAGACCATTCTTTAAACTGCAATAGTGTTCCAAACACACTGCCAAGATTATAAAGGAACAAACTTTGCAAGGGTCTATGGGGAGATGTCTTTCCCAAATGAGATGAAAATCCTCACATGATATTAGAGGATTTCCTGAGATTCACAGGCATTATCACGTAACAAAACTCAGCACATATTAGTAATAAACTTTTTAAATGGATATGTTTTATCTATACTCATCCTTCACCTTACTCACTTGCCCTGAATATTTGACTGTTTGAATTTATACCTGCAAGTCACTGTGTAAATTTAACTTTACATTTACGAAGTGCACACTGTTTTCAAAACATGAGTATCCACACCAGAAGTATTGCGTGCTTATGCAAGAAAATTTAAAAACCCAACAGCGTTACCTTGAGCAATTATAACTAAGCAGTATAGATCAAGTCTAACCCAGCAGGCTTTTCTAACTCTTGACTTTCGTGCACAGTCCAGCCCTGAGTCAACGCTGGGGCATTCACTGTTCTTTCTCTTCTGTATCTTGGTTTCAATGGGAAAGGTACTTGTGCGGACAAACCAGGTGAAAATTAAGATAAACTCCAGGATTACATGGTGTGCTGGAAAGCACATCTACTTTCCTGGTCAAAAGACACTCATTTTTCTATTTGCTATTTAAACAACCACGGGGAAAGCTTTACAGGAAACCCATAGATTTATAAGCCATCAAAATTAAATATTTTTCAGTAATGAATAAGATTTAGGAAACATAATCTGCTCATGGATATTCTACAACACAGTCATGCTAAATGTATTACATATATGTATACTGCTCAATAAATTTTGTCTCTAATTTAGTGGAAATGATTTATAGAAAATAATTTTTGAATGAAGAAAGAGTGCATTTGCATTGGAAAACCAAATGCAGAAGTAAAATTAATCAAATCAAAACCAGAAATATGCCATGTGGGTGGTACCAATCAAAATTTCCTGGTTTTATAATATTTTTAACAAGCTATTTACAAATGAATCACATACAAAAATAATTCAGAGAAACTGGGTGTATAGTTCAAAATAAATGTATGTTTTAAATACATTTACATACATTTTGCAGCCTGCTACAGATAATGTATGAAGTGAGAGGCAAACTTTAATTAATATAGCTATTGAACATTATTCATCCATTTTGGCAGTCATCTGAATTTGGAGTTATCTTTGTGTAAAAAATTTAATCTATCTACGCAGGAAGAAAACAGTGTAATAAAAACATCAAAAGAAAACAACCCTGATGTGCTCAAAACATAATTTTGCATAACACATTAATGAGAAATGATAGTTAATAAAAATCTAATCATTAAGGAAAAAACTCAACAGAGAAACAAAGAGAAGATAAAACATCTGAGATAAACAGTGATGTGGGTTTATAAGATTTGTACAATTATGTTTGTTTCTTTGGTTTAATTACAAGGTAAGACATCAGTATACATCATTTTTATTGAGCTGGAAGGAAAGCTTTTCTCAATATATTGTACAAAAGAATAAGTTGTCCTTTAATTTCTCTGTGTTTGTCGCTAAGAAAATATACCCCTGAGGTTACTACTGTGATTTACAGCAAACAAATGTGATCAGATTATTTCCTGAAAAGTTATATTGTGTCCGTTGATATTTATAAAAGAAATAAAGCATGCTCTGCATTTTTGCAGTGGAAAGGAATAGAAATGTTGATGACCGTAACAGAATCACTGTAAAAGCTGGATTGATCACAATAAAGAAGGTACAAAATGCTTCTATACACTCACTAAATGAAATGACAGCATGCTAAAATATTAAAACTATTACTGTTCCTCATTTCCTCAACCCTTTCCACTCTTGGTTTAGCATCAAGGATGGTGGTATTCTTTACTCTAAGGGACTCATTTTTCATTTCCAGACTAATGGTGTGTTTGTTCTGAAATTATTAAAGAGACTTTAATTCCAAAACCACAGATTTTATTACAATGTTATTGGTAATTGTTGTAAGTGAAGCCTGAAACAATATCTGAATAGTGCAGCCTTAGATATTTCTTGAATATTTTTTTTTCTGAACACCAGGTACTAGAAAAATCAGAAGATTAATATTTTTGAAGAGAAAATTTTCTGAAATATATGTTCTCTTTTAATCTAACTGTGTTTATTGAGAAATATGGATCCTCAATCCAAGCAATGAAAAAATCTAAAATGACATTTTATCACAGTTCCATTCAGCATCAACCATAGTGCACTTCTATATTCTACGCGCAAAAGCAACACGTGAGTTAAAAAACATTAGACAGAAGGAATGAATACATTTGACAAAATATTGGCCTAAATTTCATTAACTGTTTCCCCTACACATTTATTTAGCAAAAAAAATGGAAGACCCAATGGTTTTTTTCTACGTTGCATTTTCTGAACCTCACTTTTGCCTTTATGTTTCATTGTTGGGTGTCAATGCTTAAACATTTAAAATGAATTTGCATGTAAAATGAGAAATCACTACGGTGTTATATGTAGATCAGAAGATGACTTTTGTACCATGCACACTTTTTATTTTATCCCTAGAAATCTGTTCCCAAGATCCCATTATTTTGTCCTGGCCTAGGTGTTTATTTGTTTCAGTACACACGTGCATATACAATCATTAATTTGTAAAAGCTTGTACTAATCCTCTTGTATATAGGTCTCTACTCACTTTGCGAGCTCAGCGTGTTACTCACCGTACCCAATGAAAATAAGCCATTATACGTGTGCCAGGTCACTGGCACATCATATGTGCTGCTGTGTGCCAGGGGACACTGAGGGTGATGCCAGCCATGTACTTTGTCATTATCGGGCACCTCTAATCTTGCCAGCACTAACATTAGGCTCTTCCAATCAATTTCTTCAATTAAAAAAATGCAGTTTAGTATAAAACTGCTAAGTGTCAAACATTTTTATATCAGCTATACAGAAAGGCACGTAGTCCATTTAAACAGGTGTTGGTGATGTGTTCCATCCCAGTAGCAATTGGAAGTCAAGTCAAGTTCAAAGGTCTCAGCTGCTGATAAAGGCAATTATCAGACTATTTTACCTGACATACAGGCTTCCGTGAAATGGTAGTGATGTTCCTTGAAGTTCTGATTTTATCTGTAAGAACTACACCAGTACAATGCTGTTGTTAATAAATATTTTATTAAATATAGATATAAAAATGTCAGAATCTAGTAGACTACAGAAACACAACGTTGATACAGCTGCTTGACCATTAAATTTCAGAGCTGTATTGAGTTGTGTAGCCATTATCCCTCTTTGTGAGTTTTCTGTTCAATAAGCCTTTTGAGTTTGTTTCGCGAAGTGAAGTATCCCTGGGAGCAAAGGGTGACCTATTAGTCCCTGGCATACCAGTGGCTAGGAGACAGGTCCTGTTGTGTTGGGTACATTTGTGAGGAGTCATTTTGGCTGATAACAAACACTCAGCCTTTGTGAACCTGCTAGTGTAGGCAGAGCCTGGGTGGAAGCTTTTTGGAGATTAGTAGGAAGCCTGCCATGCCCATCTCCTTATCTGAGAACTGTCACTGTGCCTATCATCTGCACAACAGCACGGTACCATCAGTGGGTAAGAAACTCTATCTAGTTCTAAGAAATAGTATGGTCGGATAATTCTTGAAGAAAATTTTCTCCTTTTATGTCACAAACAATTTTTGAAGGGAAGTTTAAGGAAACGTGCGCTTAAGTTGGGAAAACTAATACCTTTGGAAAATGAAAATTCAACCTACCCCAGGATGTTAACACTGTATTGAAGTAATGGGTAGTTCCCGTGCTTCTATCTGACAGGAAATTTTGTGCAAAGATATTTTTTAATGATTCATTTCAGAAAGGCCAAATTATTTTTTCGGCATCTATAGTCCAAGCAAAGCTGCAAGTGTTTAATAAGTAATTAAAACCTACATAAAAAATGAGAACTTAGAGGTACAACTGATTCTTCATAAAATGTTTTATTAATTGAAATGCTAACCAAATTGTCAGACTGTATGAGTATCTGTGTGAAGACTAGAACAGATGCTTAAGATGCTGTGTGAGTGATTATGCATTTGCTTTTCCTGTTCCACCACATCAAGGTCAAAGCCCTTGTCCTCACCCTCAAGGCCCGTCGCAAACTGTTTTAGGATTTTATTCCTTTTTTTTTTTATTAGTTAACCTGTTCTGCCTGCCTTGCCCCTCCCAATTTAGTGACTTGTGCCTCTGAGGTATCGTCTGCTGTCTCCTTTTTGCATTATCAGCAGTAACCCTGGTAAGACATCTATTGCCCTGTAAAGCTGCCCTGACAGCTGCCAGCTGGCCAATACTTAAAAAGTAGGGAAAAAAGGTTTATCAGCATATGCTTGACTTCTAGTTTTGTGATACAGTACCTGACTACATCCTTGTACCAGCAGTTGTCCTTTTATGTTGTAAAGACTTTGGAGCTTCTGGGTAACACTTACATTTAACTTCAGACAAGAAACCTCCCAACAAGAAAATAAACTATTTAGGTTGCAAAGTGAAGGATTCAAAAGGTATGAAACTCCTCAGTTACCTTCATTTTCTCAGCAGATTATACACATTGGGATGCAGCCTTTTATTACATGATCACAAATAATTTTTTGCACAGTTGCTCCTTTAACTGGTGCGCTGGATGGCTGGAACTCTGAGGATTATGTAGTTATTCTCTAAAATATTCTTGTTTCATCTTTAGAAAAGCTGGAAGAGATGTACCGAATAAAGAAAGAGTTTTGGAAAGAGTAGCCAGAGGAGGGCAGATGAATACTGCCTTGCAGAACCAGATATTTTTCCACTGGCAGCTACAGGGTTCCTGTATGATATGAAGCAAATGACTTAAGGATCAGACTAAATACTTGGTTATTTTTCTTTATTTTCTGGGTTTCTTGTTTTAGATTAGTATCTTCGTTTGCATGCAGTTAATGCTCGTAACTTTCTGCCACATCAGAGCGTCAGCTACACAGTGACTCTGGTTCCCCGTTTCCCTTGTGCTGCTTGTTTCATTTTGGCCCCACATTCAGTTCCCAGTTCCTGTCTCCTTAAAAAAGCCCTGTTCCAGCCTCCCGTTCCTCCTGTCTGCTTGGTTCTCATTCCAGGCCCAGAACACATTTCCTTCCCTTCTCTCACGCTCTCCCCGATCCCTTCTGTCTCTCTACTCCTCTTTGCCTTCTCTTATAGTCCCTCTCTGCTGTCAGCCCGGCAGCTTCGTTGCCGGCACTGCCTGGGCACCCAGCAGGGACTTGCAACTAGAACAGCAGAGCTGCACGTTTGGGACCTTGTCCTGACCTGGCCTTTCTCAGCAAGCACTCTTCTAAAAATTATGAACAAATGGAAAGATTTCATGCTGCTTGGGGATACTGAAAATGACAGGCGAATCTTGGTTAATATCTTAATTTATTTACAACTGTCATTCAGGAGGGAGACCACCCAAAAGAACGAAAAAGGGGACACTTGGCTATAGCATCATTTCATTTTGTTCAAGTCAGGATGATCTGGACAGAGGATCTAAGAGAAAAGGTGTGCACGGCTACCCGAGGAGTCCCCCTATTGAAAATATCAAAGACCTATCAAAGGTCTATGCTTATAACCACTGCTTTCTTTCAATATGACAGAAAACAGCATCATTCATTATGTTCAGCAGACAGTAATACAGCCCAGGACTATATGTATATATATTACATATATTAAAAAACTTATTTTTTGCACAACAGCCACATACACTGTAAAGGAAAGAAAACTCCCTGTCTGAATTAACACAGAGTTGTTATCTTGAAGTTAAGTACACACATATGTATTACACAGGATATGAGGATACGACCTGATTTGACCTCATTACTTTCCTGAAAGTGTCTTCCTTTGTATAAAAGCATGTAATGACCCCAAAATTATGTTTATTCAGCTTCATAGCCTGCATTTGTGCTTAACTTATTTCTCCTCTTGGTGTAGAAGTGCAACAATGAATTCGGAGTGATTACTAACAAGTCAGCAGTTTTACAAACTCTTGCTGTAATGAATAGTTTAAATGAGAACTGAGCGGAAAGCTGTATCGAGGAGTCCGGCTGCTGCCCTCGCTGGGAACCACTTGTTTCTTTAACATAAGTAAGGAGCAGAATGCAGCTCGCCTGCTAATCACAAACACCAGATGGCTGCCTCAAGCAAAAACTGCTCAGTTCACACAGCTGAAACCAAATCAGAATTGAAGTGGTTTATTGATTTATTAAAAACATGTAATTAACCGGCAATCAGTGAACCATGTAAGCAAGATCAACATTTGCAGATAAACAGATAAACTGCAGTGCAAGAGGTAAACCACAATACTAGATGCTTAAAAAGGTTAATGTGCATCTATGAATTTCTACATACCTTTCTACAATACATCCCAGAATGTTCTAATCCCAATGAACAGTCACAGTTACCCTTCCCAGCAGCGTGGGTTACACGCACATCCCCTCCCGGGAGAGCGGGTTACCCCCTTGCACACCCCTCCTGGGGGAGAGGTGCGTGCTCCAGGTCTGAGTGTGCCCCAGTGCTCCCAGTGATCCGCAAGTAGTGCGAGTGCAACCCCCAAGTCATGTACACATCCCTGGGGTGGGGGTCCCCACGTCCTGCTCCCTGCCCTGTCGCCCCTAGCTGGGTGCAGGCTGCTCACGGCGTCCGTCTAGGCTGAGCAGAGGCTGTGACACTGGCAAGGCAACTTCTAGCAGGTTCAGACCAGGGGATTTGATCATTCACAGCGATGGGAAGACAGGAACATTCTTTGCAGACCAAAAAAAAAACCCAAAATAAAATAAACAGACAAAATCCCAGTTTGTTTGCCATGTAATGAAGCTGTGGAAATGTCCACTGAAATTTTTCGTGTCTTGAGTCTAAATGATTTTGCCTCCCATGCATATTTTAACATTTTTCATCTAACAAAAAATCTCAGCTTTCAGTCAAGATCTCAAATATGTAGCTATGGGTAGCGTAACAGTACCAGTTAGTAAATATGGCTATTTAGAGATCACCTAGATAGGCAAGTTAGGATACAGTGAGCTTGAGAATGAATTTATAATGCAATAATGACTTTCATTAGTAGGTACAAGCAGTGGTGCTGTGTGGCTCCATAAAGCACTTCACAGTCACACCTCAGCTTACCACTGTGAAGGTTTCTGTAGTTTCTTAAATCCCACTGATGACATAGGATTCCTTCATGTCTTATTTACTGAGGAGGAGAAGAAAGCACAACTGTGATGAGATTTTAATTTAGAAATACTGGGGAAAATATATGAATCCACAAGCTCCAGGCTGAACACTACAAGTAAAAATAAATCTTTGATAACCCAATAAAGGACGGGATTTTCCATGATTGGAGCCTACAACGGTACGTAACTGTTATTAATGTAACCAGTGAGCAAAAAGATGCAATTTTATGACATCCAATAGGAGATAAAACTCACACTAGGTTTGGTGATTTCATACTCCTTGTTAGGTACCTAGAGAAAGGAACAACTAATGTGAAGGCATCTTACAGAATAACTTGCTCCCAAAGCAACTGGTGATTACATTTTTTTTTTTTAACGAAAACACGAAACTGTTTCTGAGGATGTAGCTAAAATAAATAAAAATACATAAATCAAGGCGCTGTTAGTTTACAGAACACTTAAATGATGTATTAAGAGACTGAGTGTACTTTATTTGCAAAACAAAGTAATTTAAAGACTACCGCTGACAGACTGAATAGACTCTATTATTTTAATGATGATGACTGCTGTTGGTAATAGCAGGTGGAACCATCATCCTCATATAACCTAAACTACATATATAAAACATGTACAGATGATGTATGTCATAACCTAGACAACAGATTAGCTCCAATCAGGCACAGCAGTCAACAATGTCTGTGTGCTTTCATCGTGAGAAACAATCTTTCATGCAAAGGTAGATGGCTTGAAGATCAATCTTTTAAGAAGCTGCAGCAAATGAGGGGAAGAGGGAAGTGAAAATCAGTGCAGAAACCACAGTGAATAAATGATGATCTGGGTTCAAACTGTAGATTAAAGCATAGAGTTTGCTAAGAATCTATAAATGTTTAATTGACCGGGCAACAAATTGAGTGTTAAAACTGAATTTCCTAGTAAGTGGGGAAAAAAATTTAAGCAACAACATGATATGGGCTCTGCTGTTCCTGACATAACAAGTACTAGAAATGAAGCCCTCCCAGAAAGCTTCATTGGTATGAGAACTGCAATCCTCAACTTTGAATATGATTAGATGTGAGGCTGTAAGAGTGTGTGCCAATGGCTTGTGCTAAACCTCTGCATGACAACACAGAGGGATCCTGTATTATCTGAGAAAGAGACTGAGAGAGAGATTCAGAAGAATAGTAAAGTTCAAAATGCTTACTAGTTAAAATGATAATATTATTTACAATATAATTATGATTAATATAAACCCAAAGGTACACAAAACTGCACAGAACACTCCCAATACAGTCTCCCAAGTGACAAAAAGACTGACATTCCTCGATCTGATGGCTACACTTTTGACAATACGAGTGTGTTAGGGAGTGTGGGTACCTTTTAAGGACAGAGATACAGGAACATCAGTGATGAAGAAAGCATCCTATACAACTAAGCAGAATGATAGGTCTATAAACCACCTTGGCTGAGGAGGGCATCTGTATTTGCTGTGACTGGGTGCGAAAAGGATTCTGCAAGAGCACTTTGCCCCTTTTTAAAGAACAGCTGTAGCATGCCTTGTATTCATCCAGAGGACAAGTCAATCACTGATTGAAATCTTGGATTATAGAGGTTGAGTTCTGCCCTCTGAGAGTATTTGATATCCAGCAACATGTATGTCGAGAAGGGAAAAGGGAACCAGAGCCCACGTCTTGAGTAACAGTGTCTCCAAATCATGTGTCCTGACATAGTACTAAGCCACAGAAGACAAATTTGTGTACATAATCTATTTCATCAGTTTTCCTACTTACTTATCAAACCCAGGCTTATAAACCAAATAAATTCCCTCACTTTCAAGAGGTTTGTTGGTTTCTGTCCCTAGCGTTACCTCTATGGACAACTATTTTTGTTTCATTCACCTATATAAGGTGGGAACTAAGTTTATTGAATTCCAAAGTGTCTCTTCACAGGTGGACCTGGCAGCTCATTATTCATTTTCATTGCACTGACATATAAAAAACACAAGGGAAATGGTAGTTTTATGCCTTCATTAACTGTCCAAAATGCCTGCTGAAGACATAGTATGTTCTCTAATGTATTGCCAGCGATCTTCAAGAATGCAGTAAAGAAGTGATTTTACATGTAATTGTGGTGGTTTAACCTCGGCTGGTCGCTAGGTGCCTACCTAGCTGCTCTCTCACTCCCCTCTGCAGCAGAACACACGGAAAAAAACAGATTAAAGCTTGTGGGTTGAGATAAAGGCAGTTTAGTAAAGAAAAGCAAAGTCCGTACATGGAAGCAAAGGAAAACAAGAAGATTTCTTCTCTATTTCCCATTAGCAGGTGCTGTCCAGCCACTCCCTGGGAAGGAAGACCTCTGTATGTGTAGTCATTGCTTTAGAAGACAAACATCATGTTGCTAAGTGTGACATCATATTGTATGGAACATTGCTTTGGCCGGTTTGGGTCAGCTGTCCTGGCTGTGTCCCCTACCAGCCTCTCGCCCACCCCCAGTCTACTGGCCTTTGGGGATGGAGGCTGGTGAAATAGCCTTGATGCTGTGTGAGCACTGCTCAGCAACAGCCAAAACATTGGTGTGTTATCAACACCATTCTGCCTACAAATACAAAACACAGCACTATATGAACATGGATGATTGTGCATGTCTGAAAACAAAAGCTGGAGCTTAACATTTTCTTGGCGTGCTCGTGTAGAAACCATGTCATACACAATGACATTCCAGTAAAGTGGGCTAGTGGTTAGAATAGAATCCACACCTGTTCTTTGGTAGCGAGCGCTAAATGACATATTGGAAGTCATTGCTGTTTCTTGGATAAAACACTGCCTGCAGGATCTGGTGAAAGAGTACTTGAAGCTCTCCTTAAAGATATTAATGGAGGTAGTCTTAGAATATTAATTTCACAGAGCATCTGGAGAAAACAACAAGGCATGTTTGCCTGTGGGCATGGAGATGTTCTGGACTAAACTAGATCCCAAGGGATCCTGCAACTTCTACCAACATCCAATCAGTGTAGACTTTAAAGGAATCCTGGGCAGTCACCTGGTATCTTCCCGTGGGCTGTGGTAAAGCTTGTGTAACCAATTTTGTTTCGAGTGAGACTACAGACGGCCTGGATAACTGACATTTTTCAGTGCAACTTTGTTCTACTGAAAAACTTTTGACATCCAAAAAGGATAAAACTTGCAGTTGCTTAGATACAACTTCTTAATATAAAAGTTTTGTGCAAACTTCCAGCCAGCATTTCAGATATGTAACCAAGGCATGTAGGGCACGATGGGCTATCACTCTTCTGAGATCAGCTATCCAGCTGTGTGTTACATCTCATCCATCTCTAAGCTGCAGGTACTGAGACAGATGAAACACCACTAATCACTCCAGTCAATTGAAACAAACAGCAGCTTTTCTGTTTTGCACCTCATCTTAAATTCATATCTCTGCTGAGTTTGTAAACACTACCTGGAAATCCAGCTAAAGGCTTCCCACTAGGAAAAAAACCCTATTATCAATTAAAAGCTTTTAGTCTACTGGGGCAGCTGACCTTTCGAACTACTGTAAAGGTACTAAAAATAAGTCTTAGGGGAATTAGTTTGTTTATAGTGTCTGGGAATTCAAGTAATTTAACAGTTTGTAAGACATTTAACAACCACCGTATGAGAAAGCACGTTGGAATAAGTAATCTGGTATGCAGAAAAGAAATTCGTTTTGCTTTGACACCTCTTCTTTAGCTCAGAAATTATGATCTGTGCCCTAGGCTATCAAACATCAATGCACAAAATTATTCACAAAGGGTTTATGGTTCAAGTGGTAAATCCAGTCATTTGCAAAATGTTGACCCAAGTGAGTCAGCACAGAAAGCTTGATCTTTCAGTTTGATGAAAATGTAATTTTATGGATGTCAAGTCGAAGTTCAAAAGTGACATATAGTGTCATACAGATAAATAGTTTTGCCGACAGCAATGCCATACTTCATAAGTACTTGTCTGGCCAATAGTAACTACTATGATGATTAAGAAGGCTCCTTGCTAGTAAATGCACATTTTATCTCATTTTTCCATATCATGTAAGTCTCTAGAATTAAAAATTAAGACAGGCCTGTTTAAGAACTGCATTTAACACTTCAACTCCATATTTCATTTACATGTAATGAAGATTTATGGAGATATTTTTTACTTTATTATTTTCATTACTATTATTTTATATGTACGACTTTCACAAGATTAAAGATAATTTACAGTCACTTCAATTTTGAACCAATGTCAAATTGAAGTGAAAAAGCTGTGTGGAATTATGGCATTAGTTATAGTTGCTAACAATCAAAAAATGAAATGAGGGATCATTTTTATTACCAAAAAAACCCTTTTCCGTATTTTCTTCTAACTTGTGAGAACATTATTACTCCTTATGTATGTTTTCTTTATTCTACCTCAAATAGTTTAATATATAATGAAAAAGCATACAAAAAGTATTATGTATAGCTTTGTGGAAAGTGCAGAACATAACTGCCCTGACACTATTTTATTTATGATGAAGTATTGCACGACAATTAGCTTCTTTAATTCCCTGTTTTTATTCAAAGCAACTATGTAAAGCCAGCCTTTCAATTAAAATGTAAGCTTTCTATAGCATTTCTTAAATATCTTGATTCCACACAAAGGAAAGGAAGAATGCAGGGGTCCAACTAATATTTAGGATTGAGTTCTGTAGTTGCTGGAAGATGTTGCATACCCCAGGCAAGTCTTACCCTTCTGAGTAAGTGAAACTAGTTGAAAAGGTTTGTGGCCAAATGTCTCCAACTCATACTGGGTCTCCACATGCTTTAAACAAAAAGACACAGACTTGTTACTTAATCTTGTCCTTTCTGTACACCTTTCATAAATGCCTTGAAACAGGAGTACGGGTAATATTGCGCTAACTACTCTCAACTGGATTTATTATAAGTTGCAGTGATGCTGAAGCCCAGTACTTGTGGTTCCTGCTGTACAGCATGCAGGATCAGTCCCCAATGTCAGACACTCCGGGACTCAATAAGACTATGCTATCATGTACTAAAAATGCTTAGAAAATCAGAAAATATGCATAAATCTTATTTTATGGTCTTTTGTTCAATTGTCTTGGGTTTTGGGTAAGGAAGGAGACTCGGCACTGTTTCAGTAAGGAGACTAGATCAGCGAAAGTCTCTTGATCTATAGCTAAAGATGAGACAGTGTAAGAAGATCCAGTGTGAATTCTCTGCCAGGGGTGGCTTTGGGGAACTGTGGAGTGTGTAGGGTCTGGCCCCACATTTTCCATGGACCTTCTCCGTTTGGTCCATCCTAAACACACTGGCGGTTATAAGTCAAGATAAGGGAGTTCAGCAGGTTGCACCTTGCCCAACCATTTACAAGAAAGTGTTGCTATTGTCTCTCTATCCACCATCACAGCTTGTGTGCTATCCACTCATAGCAGAGAGAGCTTTTCTGTCTTTCTTTGTTCTTTCCCCCAAAATTGGTCTTCTTGTTTTTTTTTTTCTCCAGATTCCTTTGATCTGTGACCAAAAAAAAAAGGAAAACAAAGAAAAAAAAAGGAGAAAAAAAGACTTTTTTGCATCAGGGCAAAACTGAGTTTAGTCCTGATGCGTGCTAAAAGAAACCTAAACGTAATAATTTTAATTATGAAAGTAGATAACGAAATATTGCCAACAACCTTCAACAGTTCTCTTATTCTCATGCCTTTGGCCACACAGGCATTAGCAACTGTCCTCAGTGATAATCCTGTCCAGGACTATGTTAGCTCTGTGCAAAATTAATGATTTTTTAGAACCCTGAAATGTGAACTCCTGCCTATCTCCTCCTCTTTAGTCCTTAACCTCTGCCTCCTGTACTGTCTTCATCTCCATTTCTCCACCAAAGTTTTCGGCTTCCTATGGCTGGCAGAAACCACACATACTTCTTCAGTTATTCCTTCCCAGTTTTTTGGAGAAAGTAATTTTAATTTCTTGAGCGTTAAATGCTTTTGTTCTGTAAGCGAAGTAAGATGAGCAGGATGCAAATGCCACTGGGGAATTTTCGGCAGGCCGGCATTCACACTCTGGGGATAAAGCTGACTGTCCACAAACTTCTCCTACTTCTTCTGCAGTAAAGATTTTTTGAAAGTTTTTTTCCCAGCTTACCATAAATGGCAGCAATGTCTTTTTTTTCATTCATCATTTTAGTTTGATATCTTTGAGCCCTATCCTCACAACTATAATAGCAAATTCGAAGATGTTTGTGATCATGTCAGATATTCCATTTTGGCATACTTTCCTCCTCTTGCCTCTTCCATATTAAGCACTTGAGTCAATATGAGTTCCTTCCTACATGTTTGATTCTTTCATGCCTGTCCTATGAACTTCTTGTGAAGCTTTAAAACAACAATCTGAGAGGCAATCCTACAAAATGCTCAGCTAACCGCAAGATTAAACTAAGGAGCAGGAATTGCAGTGGGATGCAAACTTATATAACCTTGCAAAGTTTGCAGACTCAGATATGTCCTTTGGGTACCTCTGATTCTCTAAATCCCATCAGTCCTGCACCAAGCATTCTCTGAAATGTTCAGAGCAGTCCAGAACAGCTGATTTAATATTTCTGAGTGGAATGCACTCAGCTAATTTATTCTTTGGATGTTCCATATATTAGTGAAGTTTGCTCACTAAACTATATTTTTAATAGAAAAAAACACCCCAAGTCCTCTAGATAACTCTGGTACACATTGCAAGACAGTTATTCCACATGACCCCAAAATGTCAGTGTGAATTAGGAAGCACCGGATTTCCTGAACCAGTTTTTTGTTCTTTCACGCCAGTTAAAAATATTTTTTCTGTAATTTAGAATAGGCACTTTTGTGTTTTTGAGGACATGTCAAAAGGAAACAAACATAAAGCAACACTCATAAGAAGTCTTAATAAATCCAATTATTGTTTCACGTATTCAACTTGCAAAAGAATTAGAGGTTTAAAGTGGAACCTGTTACAGATTCTTTGCCTTGAAGAGCATTATTTTTATCACCTTTTAAACACATTTTAGCAGTAAAATATATTCTTAACTGTTTTTCCAGCACTGAGTTTGCTAACAGCAATCTCCTGTTTTTCAGCCTATGAAAAGCATCAGTCTCAAGGGAGTTCATTAGCTGGATGCTCTGCTGGCTCTGTCTCCCAGGTTATCTGCCTGTAGCATGAAGCAACAACAGCAAATGCAGTAGAATCGACCTTGCCTGTGTTATTAATATCTGTAGTACTATTAAAGGCTAAGGCTAAGGACATATATATCGTGAGGTGACTTGTATATCACTAAAACTGATTCACCACTATAACATCAAATATTTACCTTACCTAGAGCTACAAGTAATTATAAGCTTATTTTATTGGGGCTCAAGCAACATGGACTAAGAATTTCTGTTAATTATTAGGCCGTGATAAAAAATATGATTTGCCCACTCCCAGAGATATCATATGCATATGATCTCTCAGTACCAGGGAAAACTTCAATTGGTGCTAATATATTCAATTGCTGTAAGGAATCACTTCAAATGTATCAACTAGAAGTAATTACCAGTCCAGGGAAAGTGATTAAAATGCCTTAAAATTAAGATTTCAGCTTGCCATGGTTATTTCTATGCAAATATGCTATATTTTTTCAACCAACATGCAGGTCTTAATTAAAAGTGGACTAAAGTTTTGAATAACAAGAAAATTTTAAAATTCATGCTGTAAAGATAATTACTTGAGCCTCAGTTGCAAATGAAAGTCATATTTTTTGCTTGCTGTACTTGTTTTCCCTCCGCTTTTCTAATGAAGAAAGACATTGCACAATGCCCTATTAAATTGTAAGCTGAATGAGTGCTTGAAAGTATCAGTCAATTTCCTTTATACTGACTAGCTATAATAGCTCAGAGTGGTATGCTGTATTGCAGATTTATTTTTATATCTAATATATATGTCTTTCAATATATGAGTTGAGTGATTCAATCCTCAGAATGTGACATGAAAATTTTGTTGCAATTTGCAATAGGAAATGGAAATCACGAGAAGTACTTTTGTTGACTGTATCTACTCAGGCATATTTGATTGACAGTTTGAGCTCTTCTGAAAGCTGGGTTAATATCCTTAGAACTCCCTGGAGGTCAGTCTGCTGAGTGCGTGTGGTGCCCTCTGCTAAAACGACCCACTTCACATATGTCACATATGGTAGGCCAAGCTCATCAAAATAGGGCACGATGTAAGTTGTCCTTGCCCCATAAGAGCGGAGCAATCACAACCATAGGACTCTACATGGATTAACGCTTCTTCGATCTTCAGGCATGGGAAAATTAAAAAAGCAGGCCGAAAAACATTCGGAGTTTTAATAAATGTTAATATTTTCCTCTCACAGAATCACGGAATCTCATTGTTTTTCATTATCTGAAACACTACATTAGTGCATTTGACTTGACTTTGTGGACAATTTCAGATGCCCCAAACCTTCATTGTCCAATGAATGTGGTCTTTGCTCAAGAAAACCTCTTTCCCTACTTCCCCATTTCCAAAGTATATTAACTTCAAGACAGTGCATTACTAGTTTGTATGTTGGACTGTGAGAAATCTGCAAAATTCTAGGCATGGATTGCATTTTGAAACAACTCTGTAAAGCTCTGACAGCTCAGTATTTAATTCAAAACCTAAAGAAGCATTTAGTAAGTTAGAGAACTCTGGTACAGTTAATCTGAAAGTCTTTTTGGTCTAGTATACAGTTCTCTTCACATTTGTAAAAATATAATTTTATATTTAGCATTTTCTGAACCAGTTAAATGAAACTATTGAAGGCTAACTATCAAGTGCCAAAGAACAACTACTGACAGAAAAAGAGGTCTTTTATGGTCATTTTCCTTTTTACTGTCACTTACGGCTTGGAAATACGGAATGAAGCTTTGTTTGAACCCCCAGTTGTTTTCAGAGAGTTCTGGTTCTGGTAGAGCTTCTCCTCCTCCTCCCCTCCTCCTCTTGAGATATTTTGTCAATTAGTCAGAAATTCTGAAGGGTAAGGCAATCACAGAGCCATCTGTTTCATTGAGAATAAATCTATAAAAGAAATTAAAAGTGCTTATAAGTATTATCTGGCTTTGAGGCCTGCTGGTGCAGAATGGTTACTAAATATTCTTGCTTTCCAAATCTGACTGACTGGATGCAAACTCAGTGTTGGAAATAGTGTCTTGCCTCTGCTTACTCTTACACACATGCCCAGGTATTATCTGGGAGAGTGCTAGTTGATCCACAAAAAAAACATGCCAGGGACTGTTTCAGCAATTCACAGTACAGAGAATCATGTTCCTCATTAATTTACTATTAGAGACATAGCCTTAGCTCCTGACCTCTACTGATTTTTATTGCAATGCAACTTACTGCTACCCAACAACCAGTCCCTCTAGACAGGGGTACGTACAGCTACCACTATTTACACGCTGATCCATTAAAAGCTCTAATTCACTGAGCAGCAAGCGCTCACCTGGCTCCCAAAGAATTCATCAGGAGAGCACTTCTTGGAACACAGAGCTGTATTTAAATCTTGACTATGTTCTTCTCTGCTGGCGACTGCCTCCCTGTGACACCCCATTACAGCTGCTTTTTCATGAACAAAAGCAACCGGTGACAGAGATGGTTTACCAATGAGTAGGTGCTGGAATTGGTTGGCAGCTGGTCCCCAGAGATGAAACTTACACTCTGGAAGCGTTTTGCCATCCTGTACTAACTATACAATATTCAGTTTCAGCAATAGTCTCCCTCAGTAACTCCAAAGCTGTTGTGTGGAAGCAGGAGGTGTTCAGATGCTGTCACTAGTCCCATTTGTCACTCCATCCTTGTACCTTACAAAACTGCAGCTTGTCAATGATGGATGTAGTAAATATATAAAACAGGATATAAAGCATATTTTTAAGGTTTTAAGATTGACTATACTCCTACCCATGATCAAAGCTGCAAAGCGGAGGAAAATGAGCCTTGTCTCCTTTTGTTGTCCATGCATAATATTTCTTTCCTGTCCATCACCTCATGACATCCATAGAACTGTTAATGAGGAATCTTTTTGTTGTTTCACTTCAGCAGATAACATCTTCTTTAAAAACAAGACACACGTTCTTTCTTGCTGCATGGAGCATTGACTGTACCTTTAGGTATGAGGATAATTAATTAACAAAAAAAAAAATAAAAATTATGTGTTCTGGGTAAGCAGACAGGCTGATATTTGGGTTAGGGAATATTAATGGCTCCCTCACTACATGGAAGTTCTCACCTTTTTTGTGTCCCTGTGCAGTACATTAACAAGGACTTCTCAATGCTCTTAGTTCCCCAATGTTGCTACCACCAGACCAAAATGGGGAATATGAAAAGGATGAGACACTATGAATTGTACTGACTGCAAGTGTCTAGCTGGTCAGTGCTGTGGGTGTTCAAATACATTCTTTCAGTCATCCACATAGACCCTGCTGTTCCTGCTCAACGTCTCTCCTGGGATCAGAGTTTGCAAAAAGAGACTGTAGGGAAAAATATTTCCTCAGCTGCCATTTACAGATATGCCTGCATTCAGCGATACAGAGCCCACATCCTCTTCTTAGTATGCACTGAGTATAACAAAGATTGACAATTTTAAACCTTTATACAAATTCCTGAGATAGGAATGCAAAAATAAATTGGAACTTTTACTTAATTAAAGTCATTTTTTCCCATACTCATAAAAAAAATTACTTGAGCAGGCAATGTTCAAATATGTCAAAAATGTCTCTTCTTGCTCAAGAGTAGATGTGACATATTTCAGTAAAAATATTTGAACTGCTGCAGTACTGAGTGAGGTAATGGAGAAGGGAAAAGTACTCAGTACTAACTTTTACACTGTCACTGCACAGTGCCTGCAAGGCTGTTCAGACTATGAGAAATAACAGCTAAGGAAAATGATGAAAAATAAAACTTTATGTAATTTATGGTGAATGCAGTGAATGCTTTTTACTGTTACATACAACAAAGTACATGTGGATTTTTGTAGGAAATTCTATAAATAAAAATCTATTCCTAGTCGACTGAATTGCCTGGTCCTTTTTGTTCATTAAATTCAGCTACAAAAATGAAAAACTCTTCCTTAATACATTAGACTTTATAATAGGGTCCTGGCAAGTATACTGTTCTTTAAGTAGTTCAAACTCATTCAATGCTGCTGTTTTAGGATTTTTTCCAGATTTAAAATTGAGAATTTATCTTGTCCAGGCTAAACTAAAGAGCTTACACTCTCCAATATTTATTTTTGTCGTTGTATGAAACAGTAATACAGAGGGCATAAAATGCACATTAATGCATGGCTCTAGATTTGATTATCCTATTAAAAATAGTAGTACAGATAATTACCTATGAGAAAAATAAATTATCTTGGATATATAAACAGAGAGAGAGAGGAACTACCAACACAGTTTAATACACTTTTCTGCAAAGATAAGATAATATGGAAAAGGTTGTGAAGTCTGGGCAATACACTCTGACACACACACATATAGACAGTTTCTGTTTAGTTTTATGATCCTTTAATCACTGAGGCTATTGTACAGTCTCATCTTTATCAAGTTCCGTTTCTATACTCCTGGTTCTGTAAAAGTCACCCTAAAGAATCACAGTGTCCGGACTCAGAATAATTTAAAAACTGAAAATAAAGTTTTCTGAAGTACCTAGGTGAAGTTGTTGCTAGTCTCTGAGTTTATTCCTCTGCCAATTAAACATACAAATAGTTTGTGGGGGACAAAAAAAAAAAAAAAAGTTGTATCTGAAACTTTCTAAGTAGGTGTTTGGCAAAAATAGTCAAAAATTAAAATAGCCAGAGTTTATTGCATGAAGTTTATTTCTGCCTTTCCTATGAAGCCATTCCAATTGCAACAAGATTTCAAAGGTACTCCCCTTGTTCAACATACAGAATGAAATATCAATTACATTTATTTTTCCATTAGAAAAGTGCCAGTATTAACTACTCTGTCAAAAAGGATATTGTAATTTTGGCATTAATAAACTGTGTGTTGTGACAGATAATAAAAAAAGTTTTTGGACAATGTAGGAGAAGAAAAGAGAAATTTATCTACTATTTATAGAAGGCCCATTTCCTCAGCCAATGACACCTTTTACTGCTGCAGTTGTAGATGGTGTGTGGATCAGACAAATTTATCGAGACACACAATAAAGAGTATCAGTGGAATTGTGAAAGTGATGAATACCATCAAACATGTCAGGTACAATAAAGAAGTGTAAAAAACCGGACTTATGGATTCTATGCATTCAAAAGCTTGCCTCAGTAAAGACACAGTTATATATTAATACAGTCCCAAGAGGAGAATATACCCCCAAAGTATTGCAACCAAATGATGAATGTCTTCTATTCTGTATTTCCCCTTTATATGACAATACCTTCTTCCGTGCTACTCCTCACATTGAGAAGTGATGCTGTTTGCATTTAATTTAGTAATACCTGGCAATCCTCATTGCATTGAGGTATTTATCTAGAGGAGTCTGGAGAGCATTACTGCCAGGAACACGTTATCAAGGAGTCAGAGATATTTCTTGTAAAGTCAGGTGACGAACGGTAAAAAATTGGGCAGGCTTGTTGACCAGAAGATGAAACAGTTTATTCTGAATATATTCTATATATAAAGATACTTTAGGTACAGATGGTTTTGTTTCTTTTCTTTTCTTGCCATGGTCTTTAGCTCGTCTAGGTTATTTTTTGCTTATACATGATTTTGGATCCTAATGCTCTCTTCTTGTTGTGCAAGGGTTGGGACTGAAAGAAGACAGAAGTAGTTAGCACACTGTACGCACTGAAATGCATACAGTTGCCTTTAGATTTGTTTGTTTGCTGGTTCAGTACTTACGTATTACAGAATATTTCAAGTGATACAATAAAGAAATATTTTTTCCATTATGTGTCATAATACTGCAGACAGATGTACACAACATCAGGTTTTTATGACATACAATCAAATGAGTTTGCAACACCACCTACAAACTGTGACAGAAACGTCAAGCAGGCTTAAGGGACGCATAGGGTTCATTGTTAGAATATCCTTTTTTACCTTATATCCTTATAGTCAACCTCTGGATAGCTTGTCAAACCAAAGAATTTTGAATTTTTAAATAAGCTAAAAGGATTTTTTGATTTGGAGGCTGCAGTAGAAGAAACGGTGTGATAAGACTTCCAAGCAGCTGACCCTTATTAAATGGCAGAGGATGTTTCCTTTCATGAATAAGCCAGTTAAAAGCATATCAGAGTAGGAAATCTTCCCACCAAAGATGAAAAATAATAAATGCTTCTACGAATCAGCTCCACAAAAAGAAGGTAGGTATTTTGAACCAGAACAACGGAGGTTGCTCCAGGGATATCTAAAATACCCCCAGCAATGTTTCTCTCCTAAAGAGTCACTAAATATTAAAGAAGGACGATACATTATAAATAAAAATATGATATTGATATTAAGCCAGTTGATAACCTACTAGAAAACAGAAACGTAAGATTACAGGAATGGAAGATATATTTTGAGAAAAGTGGCAGGTGCCACATCAGATAATCCCTCCTACAAATTTACCAAATTTGAAGTTAAAAGCAAGAGCCTGCTCTTTGAAAAGTGCTCTGGAGTCTACTTCTCTCATAGTTAGCAGTCTTTTACGATTCCTGATTTTGTTTTATGCCTGCTGGTCTTACATCAGTTCCATTCTTCGCCTTTAATTGATCTCCTTCCCTGATAGGTAACTGACGTAAGTATCTGTAGGGTAGACCCATATCCTTCCTTTCCTTATTTTATGAAACAAACCAGGCCTTTCTATCTTGTCTGCTCTTGGCAAAATAGGCACTTTCTTCTTCTGCCCATGTTAGCAGGAAGGACTGCTAACACGGCAGGTAAAGAATTTTTTTATGACCTTTTTTCGAGCTTGCACACCTAGGAGTGTAAGTGGTATACGTGCTAGGCTAATTTTTACCCATGCCTGCTACAACGGTCTTCCATACTTTCTTATCTCTTCTAGAAATACACCGTTTTTAGGATGCCTCTTGCAGCAAATCACATCCTTATTACAAAAAGAAAAAGAAAAGCAAACCCATATAGAACCACTGAATGGCACCATGCTCAATCTAAGACATATGGGATGGGAAATAAGAAACCTGTGTTTCATTACAGCTGTAAGAGTATATTTTCTAATTATTTGGTCAAATTTTGGACTTCAATAGAAACTATCTAGCCATTGAAGAATATGTTTGAAGAGTTTAAATGAGAAATATATAATGTACACAGCGTATAACAGGTAGTTTTAAGAGGCAGGATTCTACTTCAGCTTGGTTACATTTTCTTGACTCACGGTTTAAGCTCTTGAGTTTCATCCTGAAAGGTAAATACGACTGATGAATCATACCCAGACAATATTTAATATAAATACCAGAGAATGAAATACATACAATGTGAATTTGCATATAGTGTCATGTTTGTCTAAAATTATGCTAAATTGTATTTTTTAGTCAAAGAAAAATACTCTAAATGTCATTAATTCTTATTTCGATTTAAAATAATCACTCCATATTCAACAACACGTTCAGCTCTAACAAAATTAGTTACAATGGCAGGAATATTATGAACATCACACTGGAGATAAAAAGGTTTTAGCTCATCTAAAAGACAAATTTCAGTAATGATTGCAAAGATCTCTGCGCAAAGCTCAGAAGACATTAACAGAATGTATTGCTTTCAAGCAAAGCACTAATTTCTTTAAAAACACAGCTGAGATGAACATTTTGTGCTCACAGAGTAGCACAGAATGCTAACAGAGAAATAAGAGAGAGCATGGACTGAATACTGCAAGTAGGCATGGGCCCAGTTGCTTGAAAAAATTACATTTTTACATGTAATATATGGCAAAGTTTTTGTAAACATACATCAAATATTTTGGAGGGATTTTGGAAGTTTTCTTTAGCAGATGCCTGTACAACTCAGGCATTCCAAAAATATGCAACGCAGATTTGGTCAAAGTCACGATGGGTCATGAAGAAGAGATTAGAAACAATGACAGTTTCTTGGAACAACAAGTTTTGAAAATCCAATGGAAAAGACATAATAGTCCTGCGTGTAGCCATGGATAGTGCACAGGACATGTTCTAACTATGGGAAAGTAAATAGATGACTGTCATCTGCCATCTTGTATGAGCACAATCAACACTCACTTTCAACCGTCTTGTAAGAGTGAAAATACAGGGAAAAGATCATAGCGGTATCTGAAGAATAAAAGTGAGGATTACAGTTAAAAAGGAATTAAAAGAATCAGTTGAAATGTTATTGTCTTTAGCTAAGCCTGAGGCTTCTGGGAAGGTACAGACGAAGGAACAAGCAGGCTGCTAAGGTTTCGGTGGGACCAAGAGGTAATATAGGGGTCATGTGAAAAAAGCTGATTTCAAAGAAAAAGCTCAATCAATTATTAGCATTGGTGAGGTGAATAGGGAGGTTCCCAAACTGGAACCTGTCTTTATGAGGTAAATCTGAGGAACTGGGGGGAACACCAGTGGATGAAGCTTTTTGAGGGAGCTGATACAATAATCGGTCACCAGGACCCAATTACAGATTCTTGGGAGCTGTAGAGAAATTGTTGGTGATGAAATTATGCATCTACTACATTCAGTCACGTCCTGTTGCTTAGTCACCCTTGATTCACGCGTGGAATGGAGGCTGGAGTAACAGAAAGCAGAAAATCCAACAATCTTTGAAGAAGACATTGGATAAAATAAGGAAACTACAGGCCAAGTCCTGGGCACTGTCAGAGAGTGAGGGGTGAGAGAAATGAGCTCTAACTGTCCACCCAGTTCACACAGTGCAAAGGTCTATCCTTACAGAGATTAATTTACATTTTTAAATAGTCCTGTATGCAGCTTCCCAAAACCAGAGAGGTTAGTCAGATTTCACTCACTCAAAACAGAATGTAAGAAGACTGACACTTTTGAAGAGAAAAAGCTATTCAAACTAAGGGTTAAAATACATTATTTAAAAGAAGGAAATCAATATTTTAAAAGACGATCACAAGTCCAACTTCCAGAAGCAAATGCAATAATTATATTTTACACTAGATTTGCTTCTTGGATTTAAAAAATGGAATGATTCTTTTTCCCTTAACTTGTTAGAATTCTATAAACAAAGCATCTGCCAATTTTTTTGTCATTATGTCATTTATCTTGGCTGCGGTTCATATGTAGATGAGTTATTTGTGCACTTGGTGTCTCCTTATGGACACAGTTAGAAATTCTGCACATTTAAATGCTCAGACTGCTAAGCGCTAAGAGTAATTGTTCATATATGTTAGCTTTATCAGCTGATACTGTGAAAAATCTGATTTTTTGTATAAAGCAGACTTACACTTGCAATTCAAGTTGCTCCACTTGATTTTGATTCTGTTGAATTATATTTGACTTGCAAGCCTGGGAAAGCCTTTTGTCTGGTTTAAATGTAGCTTGCTCATTCAGCAGGTTTATCTGAATCTTACCAGCTATGCTCATTGCTTTTGGAGGCTGCAGAGTTGGCTTGATAGTAAAATAATACAAGAAAAATCAGTTTTCAGCGACAACAATATTCAGATCCATCTGCAAAAATCACAGATTTTCAATTCATGTCCTCTTTTTTAGAGTTCAAGCTGTTTCTGTGCTGCCAGGCAGTTAAAGAACTAAAGAACTACCAAAATATTGATAATTATAAGTATCTCCCTTTTCTTTCTTTCTTTCTTTTTTTTTTAGTAAGGTTACACTCCAAGAATGAGAGATATGCCATTTTTATGTAGTTTTCGTCTTTTTTTTTTTAAATTTTAATTAAATGTCACTAAAAGAAGAATAAGATGTGCTTGATTTTTATTGTATTAGTCTCATGAGCAAGAACCCCAGAAAAATCCTACCACGAAAGGTTTAATATTTCTGCTGTCTTTCAGATTAGACTGATTTGGAAAAATGTGCATAGACTGACTATCTGCATCTCAGTCAGCTGCAAATTTAACCGTTAGTGGAGTGATCAGCTTGGTGTTGACTTGAATACTCAAGAGCAGAACAGCAAGATTTCTTAAATGTCCTTTTCTGTCCAACTGATGGACAGTTCAGGAACCACCTTTCCTTTTAACATCTGGTCTCTAATGCTTGCAAAAGTGGAATGGGAGTGAAAGACCAGCTATTCCTACTGATTAAAGTCAGGTTTGAACTGCAGTGTTACATGCTGGAAAAGAAAGTGACAGATGGGGTTAGGTGTGTAAAAATATAATTAGGCAACTGGCTACGTAGAGACGTGTCTAGCCTAATGTTAGTCTGCAGAAGACCAGCACTTATATATGTTTAGTTAAAAAAAAAAAAAAGTGCAAGTGCTGTGATTGTGGGATGAAATCTGCCTGTATTCCCTGCTCTGAGGAAGGAAGCCACAAGCTTTACCTTTCTGCCTGCGCCAGTATGATGCCTGACCAACTTTCTTTAAATGTGTCAGCTTAACATTAAACGACAAAGTACAATCCATTCAAATCCCTCCCCACGTGCACAAGGATTTTTTTATTAGTAGGTAGATGGCAAATATCAGATTGAGTAGAGAAAATAAATTAAACTAGTAATCCACAGTAAGTACAAAATTAAAGATGAAAACCGAATTTACAGATACTCAGATGATGGAGCCCAGAGAGTAAAAAAGTAGTAAATGACAAGTGTTTTGCTTTCTGCTTACTCCTAAAAGAAACCTAGATCACAGGCAGCATATTCACAAATCCTCAGCCCAGCTCTCACAACGGAGTACAGTGGTCACACTGAGTTTGTGCTGTCTTGTAAAACCTCACTGGCCTGTCTGCGTGTCTTAAAGCAGAGAATCCCACTATAGACAATAAAGCAGTTCACCTAGTATCTATGAAGTAGATATAGTATATAAATAAAAGTAGATATAAGTATATAAAATAGATAAAGTATCTATAAATCTATGAATTACTACCTTTCCTGTGGAAATGGGTACTTGGTGTCTGTGGGGTTATGAGGAGAAGGGATGTGATCTCACTCTTATTTCTGCTTAAAAAATTCCAGGTGATTCCCCCTTGTTTAACATGGGTAGGAGCAAACCATTTGGTTGCAGCTTCTTCAAACTCTTAGAGTCGCACTGCGAAAACACATGGAGGTAGTAGTCCAGTTACAGGACACTTCGTTTCTACACAATAACTCAAATTACTAACAAATTTTGAAAGTTTGCCATTAACCAGGACAGTAAAATTCTGCAGTGGCTGAGATACCCCCTTGATGGGCAGGGGGTGGTCCCAGCTGGCACCCACCGGAGCAACGCCAGGGACCCACTAACCCTGAAACAGCACGGGCAATCACAGGGCACTGCTCACAGTCATGCTCTCAACCTGCTCATTAGTTTATGAATCTAGACATAGACTCTGATTTGCTGCCATATTAAACTGCAGGGCATAGACATGCCCACAGCAGTTATGCAGGTATGAGATAGTCCTATGTTCAGTTGCCCCAAGATCTAAAATGTGCTTTTGGAAACGGTTATGGGAGAAAGATAACAGAATAGCAATAGGAGACTGCTGCCTGCTTTGGTTGGGTGCTAAGCAATGGGAAGAGGGGAGAAATGTGATAAAATGCAATATTTGTACTGAGAAACCACAGTGTCGCTCCGATCGGTCTCCAGACAAGAAAGAGCTCTGGGGATGAAGGAAGCTGGAGGCAGCAGGGTTTTGTGGCAGGGAAGTCTGTAGGTAAGAGGTGTTTTCAGAACGGCACTCTTGCATGCTAAACCATCATGGAGCAATCCCCGAGGGGATCCTGGGTGCTGAAATGGCAAGTGTGAGGCTACAGCACTCACCAGAGCCATGCTCTGTATTTCTAAAATGCTTTATTTGATTATCTTCAAAATTCAACCAGCTCCTGGGAAAACAAAGTCACAGTCATAGAGTGACTCAATTACTCTTTATAAGAAAAAGATTTTTGGCAAAATATAGAGGGAATCTAATGAGAAATACTGAAAAGGAAGCAGAAAAAGAAAACCAAGCTGAGAACATGAATCACCTTTCAACCCCAACTTTATAATAATTTCTATAATTAGATCCTCATAATTTAAGTTATGCTTCGCTCAACAGAAAATTGATGACTCTCATGTTTTAATGGGAATTGTACTGTATTCCAATAATCTGTTTTGTATAAATTAAGTCTCTAGGGTAAAATAATCATATTGAAGCATAGATTTGTTTGGATTTCCTTTCACACTACAACGAATTTCATTCTAAAAGTGGCTAATGCTCCCACAATTTGGAAACAAGGCAATGATTTACTGTCTGTGGTATTAATTAAATAAGAAACACACTGACAACAAGAGCCTTATCAAAAAGAGAAAAAAACCGAATGCTCTTTAACACTAATCCCCAGCACTCACGGCTTATGCTTGAAGAACAGTCAATTATTTTAGTCTAAATCCTTTTACTATCCATGCTCAAAAATCTTTTATTTTCCCCTATGTGTATTTGAGTCCGGGCTTGTTTATCCGGCAAGGAGAGGAGAGCAGCAGTCCCTGGCTTGTGGCTGAAAATAGTAAGCTGCCACGAGCACCCCTGATGTTGTCCGTATCCATCAGAGAGAAAAATGTTAAGGCTACAGTTGTAGTCCAGCCAGAGCAGGACAGCAAACAGTAAGGCCTGCAGAGAAGGTGGAGACGGTGGTTTTGCAGTATCCTGCAGTAAACGCTGGGTACTTTACCCGTCTTACTTCACAGAAACATCCTCCTGGGCAAGTCATACTTGCCTGCCCAGCAACACAATGCCGCTACCTCCCTGAAAACTACTTTGTGCGTTGTCTCTTCTTTCTCTCCTCTAAGCCCTTTAGACAATATGTTGTCTGAGCGTGTTGTTTGGCAATCAGAAACTGATCCCTGAGTGTCAGAGGCTTCCTGCAAAGGTATATGGGGTCTGTGATTTTAAGAAATCTGCCATCTCATGACAGAAAACGTATCCAAGAGACTGATAGAGGAGAAAAATAAGAGGTCATCAAATCAATGCAGAGAGAGAATAAGAAGTGAAGGACACGTCTTTAAAAAAAAAGCAAAAAAAAAAGATTTCAACAGCAAGGTTGGTAATTTAGGGCAGGATTTTGTTGTCCAAATGTAAGTGTCAAATGAGATAAGACTCCCTGTGACATACAACATATGCACGAGGTAGGGATGGCACAAGGTTTATGAGATAACCATGACCTTCTGGGGATGTGGCTAGAGGAGAGGTGGAATATCCCAGGGCAGTGGAATGACACTACATTTGGGAAAATGAGTTAAGTCCCTTTACTCTGAGTCTGAATAGGTGCTTGCGTTTCCCCCAAGCTTGAAGGCCCCTGCCAAGGGTACTACTTGTGATGAATTAAAACTCAGTACATGCCTACTGGACCAGGATTGGATGGGATTTAGTCACTGCCCAACTTCATTTATGCACCTCTGTGAAATTGATGCACCTAGCAATTTGCCTGGGGTAATGGTGGGCAAGTGCAAAAAGAATGCAGGAAGGTTTCAGATAAAAAGGGCATACATGTGTCCACTGGAAAGGAGATTATAGAATGGAAACTTAGAAGACGTCTGGATTTAGAAGTCCTTTGCACTTGGAAAGCCTTTAGACACCTGAGTCGTCTTTTAGAACTGCTCTCCAAGCAACATTCGTGTATCATTTAAAAGAGTGGAACCTGTTCCCACACTTAAGTGTCAGGTCTTAGGCAAAATCTTCAATGAAGATTCAGTTTCAGTGTGAATATGTGCCTCCGTTAACAGCAGCTAGTTACTGTTCAAGGTCTTCTGAATGGTAATTAATAAACTCTTTGTGGAATTCTTTTCTAATATATAATAAAAAAATTATTGCTGGAAATGCGTATGCCTTCCCAGAAATTGCCAGTTCCCAACATCATCCTTTGGTCTCCTTGTGGCTCATATACGATTGCTGCAGCTATTCTTGTGGAAGAAAATGATAACCCTTCCAGCCCCAGGAAGCTCTCTTCTCTTTAAATACCTAAAGAGAAGATTTTGGGGTTTAGCCACAAAACCATACAGCTATAAAACCCCGTGTCAAAAATCCACCATTTTTGCAGGAACAAAAGCTCAGTTATTCCCCATAAAAACATAGAAAGGCTTTGAGACGCCTGGAGCATAAAAAAGAAGGAAGCAGAGAAACAGGTGAAATGATACAGGGTAGAAAGGAAAACTGATTTGCTGAAAAGTTTGGTTGGTTCCTCTGATTCTAATTTCTTGTGAGTTTTGTCCTTCTACATGTTTTGAAATAAAGAAATGCCTGACATTCTGAAGTATAGCAAGATTATAAAAACCGATCTAGTAGAGCCACCTGAGAGTAACTGTCTGGTTCTTCATCTTTATGACGGAAACTTTTATACCCAGCACCAGTAATACTGAAGAAGTAACACCTATATTTAACAGAAAAAGGAGACGCATATATCTCTTCTAAGAGTTACTGCCAAATGTAGCATATTGTAGGATTCAGCTGTCACTAAACCTGGGGGACTTGAGCTTTTTCATAATAAATCTGCCTGCAAATTCTCTGTAGGCAAGCAAACCAACTGCTTCTTTACTTGCAGATTGCTGTTTTAGTCATTTAAAGTTTCCTTAATTGGATTCTCAAGCCTTTTCACTGTTTGTAAGTACATTCAGTTTGAAATATGGCTTTAGTTAGCATGCTACACATCAGGTCATAATCAGTGGCAAAAGGACAGATTATTTTTTTACTGCTTTTTTTTTTCAGTCATGTTAATAGCTTAGGGACATCATTTGAGAAAAATATTACAAACCAGATCCTCAGCTGAGGTAAACTGCCTGTGGCTGTCACTGAGTTATGTCTTTTTCCATCAGTTAAGACTCTCATTTTAGACTATTAAATGTGTCCAAGCTAGGAACTATTTTTATTTTGATAGCTCAAGAAGCAGTTAAAAATAAAATTTCCTACCTTTTTATACTACTTATTTTGACTTTTTCAGTTTTAGTTCCCTTGGACAAAAAAAACAGTGCTCAATAACTTGGTTTTATTTTTCACATATTGGGAGAAAATTACTGTGCTTCTAAGTATAACTGTATTGGTAAGCATCTTGATCCCATGCATTTCCCATGCTGCTGCAAGATGGTAAAACACAACTAACCACAGGAGTAGAAGAAACAGTGACCCCCGAATACTCTGGGAGTTACTCAAGTAAACACAGCATTTTCCTACAGAGATGCCAAAGAATACAGAAATGGTCCACAAGGGTAAAAATAATACAGAGCATCTGTCTGGTGCTGTAACATCTCAGTAATGAATGGTATGACACAAACAATTTTAGTACTTTGGGAAAATAAAAAGGTAGCCTCGAAACCTCTTTCCAGTGCTTTGTGAGATTCCTTTTTTTTTTTTTTTTTTTTGCAATAGGGAAATTGTACCTTTGATAAAAAGACATAGCACAACTTACACAAAGCAGTTGTATAATGAATGTCCCTTTATGCAAAACATGATATCTAAATACCTGTTTTTTTCTCATTATTCAAGGTATGTCTAAAGCTAATCTATATGACTTCTTTTTTTAAGACAGTTGACCAGTGAATTTACTTGCAAATGTCTATGATAGAGGTGGCCAGCCTCCTAAATTTTCCACCTGATTTTCCAATATTCAGACAGCTGAAAACTGCTTCGTTAAGATCCCCTTATCAGATTCCCTGCACCTTTCTGAACGCCTTTTCTCCTCATGGCATAACACCCACCAGTGCAACCCACTGAACTCATCCATTGAGCAAATCACAAACTAAATCAAATTTCAAAATGATCTCTCTTCTTTTGCACAAAAAGTCATGTACTTTTTATTCACAGAGCTTATAGCAAAAAATTTTCATATATTTGCTAGCTTGTATTGTCATCCAAATTAAATAACAATACTGTGTTTTCCACAGTAGATTTTAAAAAATATAAATTCAGACCACCCATTTGAATACCTCTTCTTTCTATTCTTTCTCCCAGTTGTCTACCATCTTTAGGTTGCATTATTATGAAATTTCAACCCAGTTATGTTTTTAAAAATCAGATCGATGATCTGATTATTAATCAGATGTAAAATAAGATTAAATTGGTCTATGTCTTTGTGATTGACCATATTTGTCTTAAGAACATTTGTATGACTGAAGTTGCATATGAGAATATTACGTATGGGATCAAGTACTGTCCAATATCTTGGTACATTTGGACTCATGGCAATTCCACATGTAACTCAAAAATATATAAGGCCTATAGAGTTAAACAGTGAATTGAAGCCTGGAACACTGATATCTGGTGCACTGCACACAATAGTCATGCAAGGGAAGGCATTTTCTTATGTTATTCTTTTAACCTCTTCTCCCAAGGTCACTGGGGGATGAAGAACTGTAAGAAATAAATCTCTCCTTATAAGGCAAACTCCAGGTACACTATCAGCAGATGCTGGAGAAGGTTCCTCAGCATCCCCATACTTCCTCCTTGATGGTTAGATGTACAGTTACTGTTACCCTGCCTTTCTATTTGAAGGCAGTTAGTACTAACGCTCACAGGTCTAGACATACCCATATATTACTCATGGTGTGACCTGGATTTTGCCAGTCATTCCCAAATGCAATAAGTCTTAGCGTGCTGTGGAGGAGGAGGTTTAGAAGATTATTCTAAACCTGAGGAGGTTTAGAAGATTATTAAAACACTACTCTCGGGCTATACTAAGGATTTGCAGCTCTTTAAAAACCTGTCAATAAAATGTGTATTGTAAGAGTAACACTGAGTCAAAGACAGAAGAACTTTATAACAGCCGTGTTTCAGTCCCTAGGTGTGAACAGCTGAGCACTCACACAAGTCCTTAAAAAGCTGCAAATACAAACAGCAGTGCTTGTAGAGGGATCAAACCTCTGGGCTAATGCACCTTCAGAAAGCTGATCCAAAGTTACAATGTGAGCGTGAAGTAATTCACTGCAGAACTCATTAGGAAAAACAACTTAGTCATGATCTGTATGTAAATTAATTTCATTTGCACTTTGCTTCTCTAGTATTATTAATAGAAGCTGTATAAAATTACTGAACGTGTGAGTCAGACATTAAAATAACTTTTAGGAACAGGTACATCAGTTTAATATTACTGTTAAATTTGGATAAGTCAGAAATTAAGATTTGACATAGAAAACATGAAACTGGCAAGAAAAAGTGCAATTAGTGATACCAGTCCACTGAAGTAAGAATGCAACTTCTATAATGACAAAAATATGACTTCCTGCATCTTGTAAAACACACATCTGACTCACAAAGGCTCACACATAAGATAGGTGAAATTGAGTTGCAAATTTATCACCTACTTAATGCACTTTAAAATAGCCATTTCTCCATGGCAAACATGATCAGGAGATAAAAATTTATGTCAAACTGGAAGAAGGATATATAAGTAAATGTAAAAGCCAAGACCCCCCAAAATATTAAAAATTATTAATTCCTATTGATGTGACTTTCTGCTAAGCTGCTTTCCACTTTGTAAATGCATATGCCTAAAGACAATGTGAACTCAGGTTTTCCACACAGAAATTTCTCAAGCACAAGTTGCCCCTGTTTCAATGTTCTCATCCAGACTAAACACTTGTTTTATCCTGGGGTCCATAAAACCTGGGATAGTACAGTGGGAAGCCTGCTCATTGATATTTATTAGCCTCTGAGCCATCAGAACCTGCCTACCAGACTGGGTACTGCTCAGATCATGTCCTTGGAGAGGACATGCTCCCCTCTTTTTCTCATTATGGATCACTCATTCAGCCCATGAGAAACCTGGGTTAAATCTACCCTTTTGCATTAGGCTGTATGTCCCACACAGGTTTCGCAAACATTTTGAGTTACTCTTCCCAGTGACTGTGGCTAAATCCTGGCCTCAGAAAACAATTGGCCAGGTCCTACATGTAGAAAAATGGAAAAGGACTGAAATCTGCGCAAATGAAGGATGCTGACTGAGCTCAGTTCTACAGGGTGCTGGTATCTACAAGGCTATGAGGCAGGGGAAGGATATGGAGATGCCAGGTATGTAAAGAAATCTGTTTTGTCAGGGTATATGGCTAATGGCAATTCATCATTAAAAAAAAAAAAAAAAAGAGGAAAAAAAAAAGGTAGAAAAAGTAGTATATTGAACAGCAGATACACAAACAAACAGGAGAAAATGGAGACACCACCGAAGGCAGAGCTCTCAGGTCAGCGTCTGATAAGCCATTGGAGGAACTGCTCAAAGCATTGGGGAGGTTCAGCCACAGCTGTGTAAGCGATGAGGAGGGGGAACAAGAGCTATAAGACTCTTGGGAAAGAGTAAACTGATTATGGGATGTTTTAAGGATAATGGCCAAATGCATGGAAAGGAGGGACTCGAGGGATGAACAAACATGGGAAAATGGAGATAAGGGGGGAAAAAGGCGCCAGTGGCACGTGACCCAGTCAACAGCATGCTTGTCTGACTGAGCCCTGCACCTGTTCATCACAGTCTGCCCTTTTTATTATTAAGATCTGTCTGTAACCTTGCTCTCTGATGTGTGTGTTTGTGGACGGAGAGAGTGAGAGGTGAGCGCGTCTCACTGGCCAGCTTCGGTCCTGGTCAGCCAGAAAGAAGAAACAGGACCAGGCTGCCTGTGCTCGTGCTTATGTGGGGGCTCGTGTCTGCATGGTGCTGACAAAGACCTGGCTCTCTGCCTGTGTTGGCCAGGGTGGCTACCAGTGTGTGTGCATGTGTGTGAGTGGGGTGTGCGTCTGTGCACTGGCATCTCTGGGACACAGCCTTGCTGCAGCCACAAACTCTCCAAGAGGAGAAATCCCCCAGACCACTGGATTCATCTTCCCTTAACATTGTCTGCTTCCCTTGGTTTTAAGGCAGGTGACCATATTTAGCCAATTTATTCTCACCTCTCCATTGTTTCTGCAATTATGTCAATGTAATTTGTAAAACAACATGATGAATTTAGTAAGAGAATTATTCAGGCAAATTGTTTGTGTTTTGGAGGGACGGCTATATCATTACTATATCAGCTCCTTTGATGATTCACTGGTGGAGAAAACAGTCATACCAGGATAATTTTTGGGGTGGCAGTCTAAGTTAAACTACTGTGGGAAGTTTTGAAACCTTTTCTCAATTGGTTTTTTTTTTTTCCCTCTGACTTACCCTGCAGTTGAGATGGATGGTTACCAGAAATTCAGTCTCCTTTTATGCTTTCAGAAGATCTAATTTACTTATTTAAGTAAATTTACTTATTTAAGTAAATTAAGGAGATTAAATGCAAAGTTGTCTGAAGATCCTGTTCTGTCATTAGGCAGCAAATGTTGGGCCATTACCCATTATCACCATGTGCGGTAAACACCTTCATCAAGTGAAGCAGAGCGCACAGAATATCTTTCACATTTTGAAACAATGCCAAGCAAGTAAAAGGGAAGTCTTGGTTTCATGTCAAGTGCCACAAACGTCCAAATATGCTGGTTGTATGGGAAATGTAGCTACTTAGTGAAACATTCACAGAGGTTATAGCTACAAAGATTTCACCCAGTAAGAGCTGTATGTGCTTGTAAGACAACTGAGAGCTGCTCTAAATGCTCAAAAGGGATGCAAAATACAATTCCGAAGCACAGGATTCCATGCAATTATTTTGCCAGCTGATGCCACACAGCATATGCATGGCAAGACTCAACAAAAATAAAGTAAAATAAGCCAAGAGAATTAGAAAAGGCATGCATGAGAGCAAATTGGAAATCTGAAAGCAAGGAGAGAGAAATAATTTACTAACGTGACAGAGAGCAATCTGAGGAATAACGTAGGGTTGCCTACATCTAGACTTTCTTCTTTGATTTCAGTCTAAAGAGGCAATGTACAACCAGTCATCATCTCAGTATGTTTTGAATTGTCTGCATTCTTGTAAAATGAACCACACAAAGGAAATGAATGTTTAGAACTTTAAATGATATATACTCTCTGCTTTCCATTCAACTTCAGCTGTTATTATTAGCTTTATAATTTTGTTGTTTGTCTTTTTCATATTATGTAAATAAATGATTGGGTTTTGGGGTGGCTTTTTTCCCCATTTATTTCTTCTTTAACACTCTTCCGTGGTGCTAAAAAATGTTTCACAGCAACTGGCTGAACCCAAAGCCACTTTATTCCTCTGCTGTAAAATCCTGAAATAAAGAGTACTGGGCCACACTAAGATGACCAGCGCAAAGATGCATGCTGTATAAGATATCTAAACGATAACAAGGAGAGGCTATTCTGAACTGTACAGCTCGATTTGAGAACTAATAACACACGAGCCTAGTAAGAAG
Organism: Chroicocephalus ridibundus; assembly: GCF_963924245.1. Lineage (NCBI taxonomy): Eukaryota > Metazoa > Chordata > Aves > Charadriiformes > Laridae > Chroicocephalus > Chroicocephalus ridibundus. The sequence continues at coordinate 185,956,538 of NC_086284.1, read as the reverse complement.
AGGGTTGTTTTTTTTCAGAAGGGCTTGATCTACCTGAGTGCGGACCTCCATATTTCAGCTCACGCCAAAAGAGATGTCACTAATAGGCAGATAAATAGCAGTCCTAAGTGTCTATTTTTATCCATTAGTTATAAAGGAGCCTAGTGTGATTACCTCAGATATAGATGTCCTGTTGAAATATTCTGAAGTTAATTAAGTGCTTCATGGAATATGACAAAGTAGAAGGGAGCATGCCTGAACCTATAAGTTTAGAAGTTACCCCTTTGGGGACCCTCAAGGGAAATACAACACTGGTGATTGTCTCAGTTGAAGTAGGAGGTTAGGAGTGAACAACAGTGATGGAGGAGACCATATGGATTTCTCCAGCTGCAGCCATTCCCAGGACACAGTGGAGTGCACCACTCTTACAGCAGGTGTAAACTCATTTTCTTCTTGCCCACTGGTAGAAAGAAAGGGAAAGTCAGAGAATGAGTCTTTCCAAACAGCCTGTGCAGTTAAGGGAAAGCCTCCAACTGCAGGGGTTTGCTGCTGAAAAAATAGACCATTCCCAGTAGCAGAGCCAAGGACTGTGGATATGGGGTTAGAGCTGGACGCTTGGACTTATTAACTTTTAAAACATACACATGAAATGAGGGTCTGACAGGGATCACCCTTTTCTACATGAACATACAGCAAGATTTCAGATCCACACCAGTACAAACAGGGCAGGACAAAGAAGGTCTGCCTGCTGCCCACTAGATGCTTTTTAACCACTGGCTGTAGACAAGTCAACCACATCCATGCAGCACAGCCTTACCTTGTGGCAAGCCTCTTTACTGATGGACTGTCCACAAAGGCGTGAGGAGAGACACTAAGCATAAAAATTCTTCATTGCAGATATTATAGAGTTCATATGAAAGAACAGAGTTTTGATGTGGCATTAAAGTAAGAGAAAAAGAGAAACAGCATGGCAAAAAGGCACTGAAACATATTCATAGGGAAGAAGTAGCACGAAGAAATGCTTCAAAGGTAGCAGTGAAATCTGATAGGGTGTAGAAAGGAACAAAAGTGTGTATGAAGGAATGAAATTAAAACGTAAGATATGGAGAATTGTGATCGTATGGACACTGGGATCAATACTTGCAATGTTTAAAATGTGTTACAGTTCTGTGGTTTTAACATTCATAGTTGCAAACAGGAATGCTGCTCAGCCAGAGGGAGACCTTGTTCCACTGGGAATAACGAAAAAGTGCACAGACTCACCAGGGAGATGTATCAGACATATAGCAGTACCAGCTGTTTCCTCGTGGCTAGGAAGTTTGGTGACACTGTTGAAACTGATTTCAGCAGTTAGTTAGAAGTCTTTTCAGGACAGAGGAGACAAGTTTTATTTACGTAAAGATTTAACATATTTCATTGAAAGCCAACAATTTCAAAATTAAGCATAAGAATGAACAAAATATGAATTAATAAATAACATAATATTCAGAATGACTGGACATCTGAATTAAGAAAGTGGGTCTTGGCAACTTAGGGAAAAAGGCAACTTGAATGCCAAGCATAGAACTACTTCCCATGGAAGAGTCCCGTGTGTGATTTTGCATGAGTAAGCCCAGTGAATGTTATGTGCTTAAATTTGAGCAGGTAACATGTAAAAGCTTTTATTGATGTCTGGAGCAATGTTTGACTTGGACAGGTAGATCATGTCATGGGCCCTGCTCAGGGCCATGGGGCAGGAACACCTGGAAGAGGATCTCTGCCAGCACCGCCTTTCTCAGAGCTCCCAGGGGACTATGCTGATTTTTAATTGCTCAGAGCAAGATGCAAAGGTTTAAAGAATCAGAGCTTACATTCAAGAAAGGTGTACAAACAGCATAAACCTGCCTAGGACCACTGATGTATGGGAAATGAGGATCTTTCCCACTATTTTCATACTGATGTCTGTGCGTCTCTAATTCTTTTGTTTATATCTTATCTGCCTCATAGCAGCATAAAGAAACCAATATTGGGGTTTTTTTTTCTCATAAATAATGCCTTTTTAGTCTTTATATACAGACCAACTTGAACATCACCTTTTTAGGTGTAGAAAATAATAGTACTCTGAAGCCTCTTCTCATCTTAAACAAGCAGATTAAGCGTAAGTGTGCAGTGCAATATTTCTATATTCCCCTCTGCTTCCAAAAAACAGCTTGTTTGACCATTTTATTTCTAGTCCTTATACTGTGTTAGCAATCTTTTTTTATAAAAATCCCATCTCTATTCCTTATAGAAGTTTTAAAGTCATTTCACAGCTGAGTGGAACCCTAAACAGAGCTATCTTAGTGTAATGAAGCAGAAAACGATTGCTCCTTAACAAGACTGGTATATAGTGACAAACAGCTCATAAAAATCCCATCTGCCACAAAATACTTCTATTTTAGTTGCTTTCAAAACTAAATGCTAAGTTTCCTGTTTCTTTTCAGAAAGAAAAGAGGATATATAAAGCCTAACCCATCAAATTGTCCTTTGACAAAAAAGAAAGGAAAAAAAACACAGCCACAAAATAATCATCTTATAATACACTGACATTAACCATTCCAAACATTACAGGGGTGTAATGTCACTTTTGGATGCATTTATAGTACCTAGATTTTTGTTTCAAAGCAAAAAGAAAAAACCAACCAGTTGTACTATAAAGAAAAATTTCTGATGATTTAACAGTGGAGGACTATATGTAAAAACAACCTGTTGCTGATTTGGCATTGTAAAAATAGTCCTTTGGAGACTGCAATCAAATAGGAGGTTACCTGTACCTTGATCAGTAGTACTGCTGTTGAAATTATTGGTAACTAGTTCTGGATTCTGCAGCTTCTTTCCCACCTTAGGCAGAATAATGCCCACTGACTTAAATTCTCCGTAGTACTTGTGGGAATTCTTCATCAAAAAATATTGTAAAGTCTCCCTGTTTTCCATATGCTATCTTGAATTGCTGCAGTTCACCTGGATTTGCTGTTAACATGCTGTAACAAATATGCCATGTTGTGGGCATTGCTCCTGTTCTTCAGCCTCACAGAAAGAGAAAGATTTGCTTAGCCAGGCCCTCCCTATACTTAGACATAAACTTCTGCCATTGTCTTCTAATCCACTGTTTTTAGTGTGTTTTTGTGATTAATGCTTTTTCTGGAAGGTCAAAAATCTATCTAGCTAAGGAATAAATTTTTTTGAGCAATAGCATCACCTTTCCCAGAGATATAGTTTCACACTGGATACATGAAGACTGATCATTGGAACTTGATAAGCAAGTCAGGATACAGAGTTCAAAGCTAAATTCTAATTCTTTGCTCAAGGCTTGGGTAGCTTTTGGCTTAAGAGTTGCCCTCACAGCGGCAAAGACAACCAAAGAGATAAGCCATTGAGACACTTAACTAAAAAGAGAGGGGAAAATCAATACTATATATTTCAGCTGTTGGAAATGCAGCAGAAGTTATCATAATTTGTTTATAACAGCAATGCATGCCACATCTGATGCACACACAAGAAGCACCATATTAAGAAAAGGCGTCAGAAGGCATTCAGAAGATCAAAGTACCTGTTGCAATCTTATTTCAGCTATGAAGGCGAGCTAGAGAATCTTGTGGCATTTGATATTCACAGATGTTTTCCTATTCACTGAACTGATTTTTCGACAAAGTTGGCTGTAGTTTGTTTTAAGGTGTGTGGAAAAGACATACCCAGAAGGCTTCTTTTTGACTACCTAACAGCTGTGGAAGTGACATGATGGCAGGAGCATCGCTGAGGGTGCCTGGAGGTTGTTCAACAGAGTGCCCTGAGGCTAGGAGAAGCAGAAAGCACCAGAGGGATGAGGCAGAGAGTTCTTGATTTCCACAGGTGTAAATCTGATCAGTGGCGGTGAACTTGCTGTAGATTCACAGTGGTGTAAAAGGGCAGAGTCTGGCCTGTGCTTATCATCTTGCTAAATCTGATCTGCTCTCCTTGATGACAAGAATTTGGAAGTGCTGGCAGGGACCCGCTGGGCTGAGCCTCTTTTCTCCCCATCCAGCTCTCACACCGTGCCCTCATCCCTCCAGCACAAAGTGCAGCAGCAGTTTGACTTGGATATAAAAGGAACATAAAGGGAGAAAACTGGTCTTGTAAAGAGGGCCCAGTGAAAAGTCGCAAGCAATTTTGAAATTTAAAAACCCAATGGTGCTGCTTTTCTGGACAAGGGCATTGCTGTCAATACATGATCTGACACTCTGCCAAAGCAATATAAGGAGTTAAGGTTGAAATTTCTCCCCCTTTCTTGCTCCTCCACTTTTTTGTCAACTGTCATGGAAGCTTAGAGGAAACTGGCCTGAGAGCAAGAGTGGAGTATTGCCTGTGTACACATACCCACCGTGGGTAAACTGTGAGCAATTCAGAGTCTCGCGCAGTGGTCTCAGTCTACTCTGAGAGCTCCTTAGCTTTTACATCATTATCATGCAGAGACTTCAAATTCAGTTGTGGTGGGGGCTGTACAAAGGAAGAAGCACTGCTACTTAGTGAATTCAAAACTGGTAGTGTGAACCACATAGCTAATAACATCGAGTAACTAATAAAGCCAGCTCCTTGGCTTTTATTAGGAACCACTCACGATGAGAGCATATAGAGTCCACCTTCGAGTGGACTGTAAGAGCTGGTGTTCCCTCGCTGCAAAGATCATCAGGAGGCATAAGGCCATCAATTTTAATTATTTCCAAGAGTGGTTTCAGGGCAGCTGTGACTGCCTAGGCAACTGGTAGCATCCTAATTTACCTACAGTTTAATCAGAAAACTATTTTGGCCTTTAATGAGGGTGAGCCTGTATTAGAGCTCAGAAATGAGTCTCAAATACAGTTGGTAATCTATTGTTCTTGCGCATATTTAGGTTCCTAACTGTTTAAATGGGTAAAGAACTAAATAGGTGCTAGGAGTTTAAATGCTTTATTGGATCTGGACCTGACCCCTATGAGTTTTGATGCGAAACTCAACAACGTTAAGTAATTTACATTGGACTATTTATATTTTTTTCCTCGATTTGGCCTAGCTGTATAGGGTGGCGTGAATAGCTCAGAAGGCATTTCAAGATCTAGCATGGTAAGGAAGTGTCCCTATACCAACAGCATCACATTCTAGTTTCAATATAAACAACTTGATGCCATAATTCTACAGTGAACTCAATGGCTATTTAACTCAAGAGTGGCAAGACTAGAAGTAAGTTATATAATATAAGAACAGAACAAGCATTCCTCTAAGTCTGTATTCCATCTTTGATGTCTGCTGGCAGCAGATGCTTAGAGAAAAAGCAAAAGATCGGTACAAGCATAAAATGACATTTCTGAGAGTAGAACTTTCTTTCAACACCTGCAAATCAGAATTATTAAATTCTGCCAAGGCTTATTTTTTATTATTTGTGACTTGATCTGATTGGAAGTATGTTTGGTTTTTTTTTTCCCAAAAGGATTTTTTTTTTACAAAAAAATCTCCACTCAGCCATTAAGAAGTAATAGATTTCTTTATTTTAGCTAAATCTAGGAAATCATCCATTTTTCTTCATTTTTAGCGATTTCTAAATTTTGACAGATGGGAACGATCACCACTTTCCTAGATTTTTTCTGTTGGAAAGAGGTCAAATCATTGCTTTGTTTTGCTTTTGCTTTTCTTTCTTCATTTTTTCTATCAGATGGCATGATAAAAGACGTGCATCCATCAAAGCCTCCAAAATCTAAAATGAAAAATAAACCCCCCAAAACTGAAAACTGTTGGCTTTGTTTGCATCAGGTGTTCTAACTCCATTTGTAACAATAAAAATAATATATTTTTTTAAAGGCCAGCTGTAGTAAACTTGAATGTGATATACAAGGCAGAATTGACAGCACCTGATGGAGATGCTGAGTGTTAAGGATGTGAAGGGAGCAGCCGAGTCCAGCAGACTCCAGGAAAAGGGGGTTGTTCCCTCCTGGCTGCTGCAGACCAGCCGGGCACAATCTCAGTGCCCAGTGGCTTCCTCGTCCCAGTCCCAGGGATGCGGCTGCTGCCGCTGTGCCCAAGGGGAGGTCCAGCCAGCAGCAGGGCTGAGAGAGGCTCATGCATGCACACACACACAAACACACACAGTAATGCAGCCGGCCACGCAGACTGTCGTCATCTTTAGCAGCACACACATGTAACGCTGTGAAAACTCACATAAGGGATAAATGCAGAGACCCGTGCCCTGTTCCTCCCCGCTGCCTGATCAGGGTTGAAGTTTTGTTGCTGAAAACAAGCCCCATATACACGCTCTCCAGATCCACAAGCATACCCAGGATGATGGATGCCTTGAATATCAGCACGGTCTCTAATTCTGTGTAACTCCCGTGGCCAGACCCTGGGGCCCCGTCTCTCTGTGCAGACGTCTCCCCCTGCTCACCAGCTCATCCAGTTTGATGTTCACCTGCAGGCACATGTGTGTGCTCACATATTCACCTCACAGGCAGTCTCACCATCACACGTCCCTCAGATATCAGCATGGGCTTTCAGACTGCCTAAAGCCTATGCCCAGACGTTGGGCTTCCTTGCCTACCACCTGGAGTCTTTCCAGATGCAGGTCTTCTCCTACTCATGAGCCAGTCCAGCTCAAAGTTAGTGAATTACACATGCGTACCTGAATGAATACCATTGAATGCAATCCAGGTACGCATGTGTAATTCACTAGGGAAACAGAAACACACCCACAAATCTTTCGTTGCTGGCAACCAGCCCTGTCCTGCATGTTGGTCCCTCTGGATGCTGGCACCTAGACCTTTTCTGCAGTTGCTGTCACTTAGACTGCAGCAATCACACATAGAACAGACACTGAATCACACAGAAAAAAGTCTTTTTAGAATAGGATTTAGTAGCAAGACAGGACAGGCTGTAGTAATTAGGTGCAGGGCTCAGTCAGAGAAGCACGCTGGCCAGCTGACCCCTTTTGTTCCACACTCTCCTCCATTTTCCCATGTTTGCTCCTCCATGATCTGCTCTGATCTTTTCTTTTCTCTGCCCTTGGTTCTTCCCCTAAAGACCTCGTAATAAGGTTTACATAACCTCACAAGTTCCTCCCGGTATCCCAAAATATTCACAATTATCAGCTTGACCCGCTATTTCCAGTGACAAAGTTCAGTCTGACCCTCTGCAAGACTGTGCTTGAGCAGATCCCTCAGTGGCCCATCAGGCAGCAACCAAGAGGTCTGGTCTTCGCTACTGTCTCAAATACCACCTGCTCCTTACTGCCTGTGTGTCTGCGCGCTTAATCTTACACTTTCCTTGTTACCTGTTATTTCTTTTACACAAATACACAAATAGTCTGTAACCAGGTAACTTAATGAAGCTTGTGCTCTTTCAATCCACTTAACCTTACATTGAGGAACTAAAAATTTTAAATTCTCATGTCCCTTGCCTAGTAATGAAGGTTTTATTAGAACTAGGTTCCTGTGTGAGATGACCTGTGCATTTAAATTATTGCTGCTGATTATGACAGGGTAATTATCTAGCAGAGCATCACGGTAAGTTTGTAAGTAATTGCTATCATCTCCTATACTTTTGGCAGTTAAAAAAAGCCTATATTCAAACCAGCTGTTATAGATAAACAACACAACATTGCAACTACTGTGGTGTGGTGCTCATCAAAGAACTGATGAGCAAAATTCAAACATTATACAATTCAGAATGGATGGACTCTGTTCTGCATATGGCTAACAGAAAAAATGTGAGCATGTAGGATTTGTGAACACTGTCTGTGTATCTTCAATCCAAAGGAAAGTGATTCCCTTTGTTAGAAAATTTAATCTCATTTTTTTCTAGCTACTGCTTAATGGTAAAGAGCGATATTAAGACAGTGATAAGATTCCTGATGCAAAAATCAAGGTTTGTAAAAGACATTTTAAAATGCACATCTTCATGAGTAATGCATTCTCAATTTTTCATTTACTTTACTATTAGATATACAAATCCCATAAAAAATTAAAGCTCTCAGATACTGCCAACTAATCCCCTCTCCCTTGCTTGATATAATGGAATGAGAATTTAAAATTCAGAGGATTATGAACAAATCCTGATCCTGAAGGTATAAATGCTGTTCCAGTTGACTTCAGTGAAAGATTCACATGTGCATCAAAGGGAAGGATACAGCCTTTATCATTTAAAGATTCCTGTTAAAACTCACTTTTTAGTAACAGCTTCTTTCTCTATTTCAAGCACTTTCAATTTTCCAGGAAACTTGAGCATAAACAGGATTTAAATCATTCAGTTGCAACTCTACTTCTCTCTTTCTATCAGAACATAATAGGATTCAAAATAATTACAAGATTTCTCACTAAACTAATGAATTCAAGAAAAGTACAAGCTACAGAAGCTTACCTGTCTACACCAGTGCCTTCTATCAATGAAGCGCAGCTCAGTGTTAGGTGGATTAAGGCAGAGATTACTTCCAAACATGCAAGGATCAATTTTAGTCAGATCACTCAAGAGTAAACAGAACGTCCCACTAATGTTTGACAAACCTGACAAGTGCTAAAAGTCATCCATAAGTGAGTGAAAGCCCAGACCACTTTGTTTCTTCAATGACTTGTTGAGTTGTTGGTATCGTGCATAGCCACACACATACACAAAGGTTTTCACACTAGACTGAAGTTTGATAGAGAGACTGAAGTGAGATACAATTAACAAGTGATGTAAACAGACCTAAAATGAGATTTTAGTCTCTGACATCTGGAGTTCACTTCACCTTTCCTTTCAGTGTTTTGCAGGGGTGGGACTTCTTATCCAAATTTAGGAGTCTACAGTGCAGTTGTATATACATATACAGGGTGTCTCTGTTGCCATGTTAGTCTCTGGAGTCTCATCGTGTTTAATACAGCAAACAGACACTTCAGAACTATTAATCTCATCATAAGGTGATCATGAAAGATGTAATTTAGTTTTCTAAACATACATAAGTAGCTAATGTCACTTAACAGGTGATACTCATAGTTGTTCATAGGAAAACATCTCTAGACTCCAGCTGTATTTACAATGGTTTAGATGCAGTCACCCACATATGTGTCTAGGGCTATTGAGGATCCCCCGGGACATGAGACCTGGCCTCCAGCTTCCATTTCACAGGAACATGGGTCTCTAGTAAATCTATGAACAAGGATGTCTCAAATATTCTTAGATGACGTAAATAGCACTAAGCTTCTACATCCAGGTAACAAATTATGCCCTGTATCTCCATGCAGTATGCTGGAGTTGAAGTAACTAACTCAAATGAAGACAATACAGACATCAACATTAAGGTGTATCAGTCTCAACCTGAATGTCATTTTAAATGCCGAATTCAGCTGTGTAATCACAGATGCCTAGTATGACTTGAAATTCCCTATAGGGTATCCTGGTCCCACCTGCCAGTTCTCAAAGTCATGGATGTTCTCAGATTATGTCTGTGGTATCTGGGACATCTCCAGTGATAACGCATGCCCTAGGTGTTTAAGAGGAAGTCGGTCATATACTCTTTATCTCCAGTCAAAGGTAAATGATGGACATCTATCTTTGACTTCTGTTTTAGGAAAAGACAAATTGCCCTCTAGAGGTGCTCGTGGCTTTCCCTTAATCACACAGAGAGCCTGGACAACTAACTTACTCACTTTTAGATGGCTAGCAAGCAGCTTGTGAACCTAAATGTAGACATCTAGCACCATTCCAGACATCCCAAACAGTCTGAGATGTGCACAGAGCTGGCAAGGATGGACATAAAAGACACAGGCTCCCTTCTTGCAGTGGCATCTGCAGGCCCAGGTGGGATATCCCTGGGGTGTCCAAAATTACATTCAGTGTATATGTTTATTCATCTGAATAAACCCACTGATACTAAGTTGAGTATGACACTAAAAGGATCTAAAAAGCATTCCAGTTTTGGTTTGATTTTTATTGCAAACAAAAAGTAGGCTGCTCTGCCAACCAAACCAGAGTGAGACAACTGCTTCCAAATTTTGAAGTATCTTAAAAATACTGAGTTAGAAATTAAAGCGCATACTCTATTAAAGATGTAACTAACATTTTAGCGATTTCTTCAGCATTCTAGAAGACGCTCACTGAATTTCATCTTACTGCTGATGAAAATTATAGCTTCTTTTTTACCATGTTGAATAGCAACTTATAAATGATATAAAGCAACTCACTTCCAAATACACTGTATGCATATTTTTTAATATAGTACATAATTGCTACACAACACATCTGACAGTGATATTTAAGTATCAGAAATTGCTATCATGAGTCAGGAAGAGCAACACTCCCCATACACAATGTAGTATTTGTTAACTAATGACAACATAACTATTATGATGCACTAAGTGGAATTAATGAGTGAAACCTATTGCTTCATAGAATTCCGTGCATATCTTTATTTGCATGGGTCATTAGTATTCATAGTTAAACTGTGTCCTTCGATGTGTATTAATAATGTTCCCTGGGACCACGCAAAAGATAATTCATAAATATGCCTGCAAGGAGTAAGACACCATAATTAAATCATAATAATTAGCACGGATATCAGATTACTTTGAATAACTAATCTGGATAACTCACATTCTGAGATTTACAGATGGAAATGTTTAAGGGCAATTCGGTTCCTGCTGCACAGGTAGGTCACCTTTATTTTGCTTTATAACTAGTTACCTTGTTCATGAAGTAAATTGAGTTAATTAAGGATCTACATGAAATTTTAAAATGGGATAATACAAGTTTTGATTTCTGTCATGCTGACAATCCCAGAGCTGGAATTAGCACCCGTGGGCACAACACTTTCTCAGCTGTGGGAGATGAATTGTTACTACAGCTGGGTTTTCTGCTCCTTCACGGTCATGTTTGTGTAGAGAAGGGTAAAAAAGGGGAAGGGAAGGAGAGGCAGCACTCAGGACAACATGCCACCTGCCGTCATCATCCAAATGCCCGCTGTCCCATTGAGTCCCACAGGCTGGAAGAGAGAGAGCAGAGGGCACACAACCTTGTTCTGTAACAGCTTAGGGAGGAAAACAATAACCTGGAGTTCCCAGGCAAGATCACAGACAAAAATTTAATGAAAAATTTGTTTCCAACCTCTACTGTCTCCTCTGGGCTTCTTCTTTACTACCGTGACTTCCTCCCTCTCCTTCCCCTCCTTTCTTCCCTTGACATTTTATCACCCCTCCTGCATCCTACATAGGATGCTCTGCCTCTCAGATTTCACCATATTCTGAGAAGAATCCTTGTCTTTGGGAAAAACCCAGCAGTGCTCACTGGCTGTCACTGTACTGCTAAATGAAGCGTTCTCCCTTCCTGAAGGCAAGTGGTATGGCAGATATAGCAAATCATACACTTAAACTCCCTCCTGCCTCAGCATGGAGTAGTTGTGTCTGAATTGCCTGTTGGGGAAGAGCCTTCCCCTGAGATGTACTCCAGCTTTGTCTGGGAGCAGGCTCATTGGCATGGGACAAACCATGCCAAGGGTCTTTAAATAATTCATCAGTATGGAAAGCAAGAGACCGGCACTGTAATGCATGGTTTAGCCCTGTTTTATTTACTAGTACAGACATAGCTAATGAATTTACAACAAAATATTATAGGAGTCTATAATTAATAGCATAGAAATTTTTGCTATTTTTCTCTTTCAGACAAAAGACAGGTATATTCAATGAGATATTGGGATCATTACCTCCAGTCTGACCAGTATTTTAATTTGCCCTATTTATTTTCCTTTTTAACTAATTCAGTTAATAATTTCTTTTTTATCTGTTTAAGCCCGGATACTGTCAAGAGTACAAAGAAGATTCTCTGATATCCTAGAGGATTTTACAAAAACTCATTGCAGTGTTCATTCTTGTGATTTCTACAAGTTGCTTAATCTTTAAAAGAAGAATGCTTATGTCACAAGCCCTGTTAATAAGTCCCTGTGTCTGTTACCTTGCTAAAATGGCTGGTAACATGGCTGTTTTATTAAAGGTAGATATAAGAAATATCCAGTATCTGTGCTACCATTAAGGGTGGAAAAGTTTAGCTTATAGGATGCAACTAAACTTCTGAGTATCAAAAGATTTGGTTAGATCTTTAACAACTATTTATTAAATAATTATATCATTTTTGTTAAACCAACACGGAAAAATGTTAATTTAAAAATTATTAATAGGAAAATAATAAAGCCCAGAATCTGAGGAAGTGACATTCAATTCATGAACAATTCACAGAGAGGTAAAAAGGGAAAATAATCTAATATATTGTTCATTCTTAGCAGTAATTGTAATACAGTAGAAGAACTGATAAGCACCTTAGATGTCAAAACTGCTTGACTAATTTGCTTCTCTTTGTATATGAAACATTTTTCTACCTGAAAATAGTTTATTTGTAAAATAACTCTTCACCCAATATACATTGTGATCAGTGTTTTATTTATATATATATATATATATATATATATATATAAAAGAGCCCTATCATACAGGCAAAGAAGAAAAACTAAAGGCAGGGAATGAGGGGAGAGAGCAATGGGAGACAATGCAACTAACGTCTAATTTTAAATTTCAGAGAGGTTATAATCAGATTTAAAATAGATCCTTAATATTTGAACAGTGTATCTTCTGCACTCCATAAGCACTCAGAGTTGTTGCTGACACAAATAGAGATTTGCTCAGAAGTGACCACAGGGACAAAGTTTAGATGAACACCATTCAGCAGGAGAATGACTATGGTGCATCCTATGGTGACTGCACAAGGCAGTAGGAAGAACATTCCCACTTGCTTCCTTTCACAGCTTCTTTTGTATTTCATCTGTCTTGTTTCGTGGACTTGATACTAATTTTGGAGCAGTACTAACCATGTCCAGGCACCAGCTTATTCTCATTTGTATCTACCAGTAGGGTGGTTCTAAAGTGAAACATTTTTATTATTCATAGCTTGGGTGCCTAAATTACATAGCTAATCTCCCATTTTTCCTACGAAGTCAATAGAGAAATGAGATCCTTTAAAGGGCAATTCTGAGTACTTAATTAATTCTTTTTCTGTATTTTTCTGTATTTTCCCATCTATAACCCATACAGGACCCCAAGGATCCTGCCCTTAAATTGGGCACCCTATGCAGAGCATTGGAAATAAATGCAAATATCACATATCTCTCCCATTCTTTATATATACCAGCTGATATTTCTCCTATATTATTTATTTTCACTTTATAACAACAGGCAATCATTGCTGAAAAAAATAACAGCATTTTTTCATATTTGGAACATCTCTCTAAAAATCTCTCCTGAAACCAGTGTCTTGTGTGTTAGGTCCAGGACTGAATACTTTTCTGAAGTTTCTCAGAGAAACTGACAGAAGCAGAAACTGCAACACATTCCATTTTCCTTTCAGAAGCATGCTTGGAAACCTTGAAGGAAGAAAAATATTATCATTTAGCTGGAGATGATCTGATCTGCGCCAGGTGAATCCCTGCCACCGACCTGTTCTCCTGTATTCAAGTATTTCTAAATAGCATTGAGGCTGAACTCGTCTTTACAAGTGAAATGTCTCAAAATCCTATTTTTAACTCTCTCCCAGGAAGATCAAGACTGAAGTAACTTTTGCCTGGCCAATGCAACCAACCGACCCGAATTTCCTTCTGTGTTGATGTGAGGATTTGAACAAAGCTCTTTAGAAGAAGCTTTAGAAGGACTTTATTAGCTTTACATGTTGTTTCAATAAATTATTCAGGAAAAGGAAGTCAACAAAGTTTAGAATTTTTGCTGAGTGGTAAGATATACCACAAACAGTGTGAGATAACGTAAACATATCTCTTACCTCTGCACTTAGAAGAACAGTGTCTTCAGTAATTTGCTCACATAAATGTATATGCTAGGAAATACAGGCTTGGGGACTGAAAAGATTTAGGGATTAATTACTTTTGTATTATGCAAATATTAAAATTGCCAAATGACTGTGACTTAGAGGAAACGGCAACACCATACTCCTGTTATCAAGACAAACGTTCCTATTACAAAGACCAAGTTAAGTATCAAACCTGCCGCTATGTAAAATGCCTCTGAAATTAACTGAGTTATACACCTGTGAACTGGATCAGGGACAGCTTCCAGTAATGATTTTCTAATGATACATCTCCAGATGGTTTATCATATATAGGGTTTTCTGCTTGGGGGCCTTAAAACACAAAATAGGCGTATGGGGTGGTTTTAAAACTAAATGGATCCGTTCCAAATGTAAATCTTCCTTAAGATATCTAACAGGAAAAAGCTTCTCTATTGGCACCTTTTGGAAAATTATGTTTAGATATTTGTCTCACAGACTGAGTATGTCCTTGAGACACCCAGAGAATTGCATTTGCACAGTTTGTGCTGCAGTAATGTAAATTCATCCTATTACCACTTGTTGAATATTAGCTGCATATCCTTACAAGCATTTCCTAGCTCAATTACCATGTGAATTACCATGAAATAAGAGTTTTTCAATGACAACAGTATAGCACTCTGTGTGTATATTATTTTCACTCCTTCCCCTTCCTCTGTAGCCCTTCAGAATATACTTGGAGCTTATTTAGACCTTAAAATGAAACATGCTAATTATGGCAACAATTACAGCAAATTTACATAATTACAATGCTGACCTGCTATGGCATGCAACCAAAATAGTTAGCGACATAGTGCAAAACCTCCTTGAGAAGTACTATTCAGGCTTGTTACCAAAGAAAATGTTTGGTTGCAATGGAAGGCAGGTCAGATGCTGTCAGGGGTATAGCGGGAGGTAGAGAAAATGAAAGAAGGGACTGCAGAATCAGCATTCAAAAGACACAGCATGAATCAGATTCTTACAGATCTCCTCACCGAGTGGTTTTGTGCATTTTTGACACCGTGCATGCCTGCAGCTGTGCTTGTCTGCCTGTGAATTATACATGGCACTGCAGGGAGGTGTAAAGGGGAGGGGCAGGTTTCACAGCCCTCCATTGATTAAGCTCCTTATTTTGTGCCCTTTAGATCTCCGGAGGAAGTTCTGCTACGTTCCCTCATTTTGCACTACAAATTAGTTCCAGGTAGTAACGTGTCTTGTGCATAATCACAGGAAGGTGCGCGGCTGCCAGCTGCCGGTTGCACCATGCCTCGGAAGCGCTAGGGTGCCAGCCCAGTCCTGGATGGAAGGATTTTTCACCTTGCCAAGAATGTGTAATTCTCATCGACAGTAAAAGCACCAAATCCATCTGTTGCAGAGTAGAAAGTTACATTTATCTGACATCTGTCCAAAGGACATCAGAAAATCTGTTTGCTACACATTAAGACTGGTAATCAGAAGATCCCATGCGGTAATGATTTATTTTTATTTGCTGACTATACCTCATTAGCAAAAATGTTAAAAAAATAATGTTACTATGGTGTAAATACAGCAGATGGCTTGTCAGGTCTGCAGTCAGTTCTCAAGACGTATCTGTGCTAAAGCTGATAAAAGGCTAAATTCTTTGCAATAAGATTTCCTTGCTCCTGTCCAAAGAAGTAGACTGCCTTGCACGGAAAAGAAATTAAAGTTAGAATGGCTTGAGAATTGCAGTTCCTGAAGGAAACTGCTGCTTGCAGCAGTGCTTTTGAAATGAAGGTCCACAGATTCCTGAGATTTTAAAGGACCACTTGTGAAGCTGGGGTGAAAAGTCACCAACTAAGACAAGCCTGTTGACAGCAGGTTCAAGTTTGGCCTAGAAAGCTCTGCACTGCTGCCAGGAAAATAATGGGCATCTGGAAAGAACTGGACACCACCGGTTTCCAGTCTAGTCACAGAGCTTAGACCATCTCTTACTACATCCCTGAACACAGTATAATCCTCTTAATTTTCATTTTAATTTCCAGGATTTTACAGCTACTGGTATACTCAGTAAGAATTCAACAAAAATATCGTTTTTTTTCCCTTAACATACTGGCATGAGGAAGGTACAATCATCTCCTTTACAATCTATCTCCAATAGATCAATCAGAGGCAGGTTCTGGCACCCATAGAGACTGTTCTGGCGCCCAGCACCAAGCTTTCATATCACCACCCTCACAGCATCCTCCCTTTTAAATTCTTCCCCAGTTTTCTTCCAACATTGCCTTATGTGTGTACACACCTGCTCCTGAAATTAGGAAAGCTTAAGTATATTTGTCACTTTTCTCTTGTCCTGTCTTTTTCACGGGGCATTTTGGGTCAACAGGTACTTATATATGACGTTTTCAGACGAAATAATTTTCCTCTCAATATAAGGGAATATAAGGGAGTATTCCAGATTTTGCCATATCTTTGCTTAGGAACCAGGATCCCAGGCCAAAATGCCTGACTCAGATTCTTTATCTTCTGCAAATGTATTTTTCAGCCCTTGTCATCTGATGAAAGCTTCGTATTTTCAGCTTGCCATTCTGAAGCAAGATGAAAATAATTTCACGATTTCAAAATTTCCAGCAAAATGGATATTCTGTTTTCAGCACAGGTCCAGTTTGAACCTGATCTTCCAACAATAGATTTTCAATCATGTCACCCCCTCAAGTCATAATTCAGCCACAGTTTGTAAACTGGAACCTTTGTCTGAAGAGTGAAGTTATGGGAGACGTTGCGAGCATGTTGAAGAGACATGTGCTCTAAAGCCAGCAGGTTGCACGCTGCAAGCTCTGAGGAAAAAATTGGCCTGTCTCACACTAACAGGCCAACAGTTCCTTAATGTACACCAGAAAAACACATTGGTATGTCTAAACTTTTTACAAATTGCTTATAAATTGAACTTTTAGATAAACTGTGATTTAAACCGTTACCAAACACATCATTTAATCACAGAGAAAACAATAATATTGCAGGCAGAAACTTCATGAGTTGCTGTAGGAAGCAGCAGCTGAGAGCAAATCATTCAAAAGAAAGATCGGCTTTTTCCTTGAGTGTTTCTAGAGATAAAAAGGTACAGGCAACAGTGCAAAATATATGTGACGGACTGTATGTGCTATAAATGTTCTATATCTTCTTCCTGCTGAAGGCAATGGTGAAAATTTCCACAGCTCTTCATAGCATATAAGAATCCCTAACCATAGGCTTTAATGCCATTTCAAAATTTCAAGCATCATTATATTTTCAGACCTTTAGTCTATATGCAAGATCTGGAAACATAACTTTCTACTAGAGCAGTTCCGGTTTTATTGGAAGAATTACCTTTTTGAACATAATTCGCTTCTGCTATGAAACAAAACAAGACAAAATAAAAAACTCTCATTGACAACAGCTTTAAAAGAAATGGTAATTTATTTTTTTTCTGCACAAGAACGTCAGTACTTCAGTGTTTTCTTTATATTTTTCAGGTAAAAATCGCCCCAAAATTTCCCCTGAAATTTTTGAAAACAAGTGATTAGTTTTTCGAATTCCATCAGTGTATTTTCAGCTATTTCCAAGAAAGCAGCACAAAATAGTAGCATCATGATGGCGATACTAATTGTACAATGATAATCATTTACATCCTAAGGTGAAAGAAACTCCAGTACAAAGGACTCAAAGAATAGAATCTCTTATTAGCCTTAAGACCATAATTTAAAATTCTGTTTTAATATTAAAGTATCCTAAGACTTCTCTCGCTTACTTTTTTCTTTTCCTCTTTGCTTTCTGCTACAGACTAAGACTAATTCCTTTACAGACTTCAGACCTAAATCTTGAGAGGTGCTGAATTCCTATCATTCATTGCACTCACTGAAAGCTGTGGACACCTGAAGTCACTCATGAACTATCTATTACAGATGAAAAACTGACATGAATTTAATGAAAAGCTAACTTTGAGATTTCTGATGGATCCTGAAGAAGAAGTCTGTGATGGACCACCACACCATTCTAAGACACATATAAACCTTAAGAAGGGGAGGATGCTGACTCCCTCTTTAGGTGGAGTCTCCACTACATTCCAGAAGACAGACTGTGCTTTTTCTACCTGGATGTCCTTGGCAACACATCAATGTACCCTTGCGCAGTGTATCCAAATAGATGTCCAGATATGAGAACAGAAAAAATGAATTAGATTTTGTTTCTTATGCAGAGAAGGAGCTACAGCTAAAAAAGTCATTAATCCAAAATTAAATGCAACTCAGTAAATAACATACCTATTCTTTCTTCTTCCAAGGAAAGAATGCCTCCAATAATAACATGCGTCTCTGAGATAAATGAATGCATTGAAGCTCTTAACTACTCTTTGATGGACTACAAATGGACACAATGCAGGACAATATTTGAACAGTAATGATTTGTCCTTTTTTCTTCAAGTGTAAGTTGATTGCAAAGGCTTCGGGACCATAGATTAAATAGCTAAAGGGGTCATGAATCTTAATAGCTTCTAAATCAGAGAGATCTGTAACTTACATGCTCTGACTGGAATGTGTATGGAATGTATAAATATTAATAGGTCTGGCAAGGAATCAGCAGACAAGCTGTCTAAAATTTCACAGTGGGAAGACTGGAGATTGAGGCTGCTGTGTACAGATCAGCTGAGAAGCTCCTACCTGAAAATGAACTGTCAGCACGTGTGTAAGTGCCGTTTTCCTGAAGTCATATTTAACATTCTGAGCTGCCCTGGTACACAGGCACTGTATGCATCGGTGTCTAATGCCACAAGGTTATTTAATATAATGAACATGCACACTAGGATGAGTGCCAGTGTCGGGGAAAGGAAGAATATTATGTGTCCAGCGTCTAAAGCTTGCTCTGATGATTATTCTGCTAAGACAACTTGCTTGTAGGAACCATTATGAAGTTCATTGCTGTGACTGCATTAGAACAAAAAAAACCCAAAAATTTGAGATACAGCTCAAAAAAGTTAGGACTTCAAGAGTAAATGGCAGAAGTAAAAATGTTCACCTGACTTTAGCTTTAGCTGGTCATACGTGTGCACTTATGGACAATACTTACAAAGATATATTTGTGTCTTAATTCTCATGACACAGGTGGAAACTGAGGCCTTTCTCAACATAAAGCAAAACATTTTTTTGAGATTTTGCCACTTCTATGCAACACATTTCATTTTTGTGATTAAAATCACTATATTTCTACTGAAATGATAGTTTATTTTCTGCTTCATTGCTGTACGTTGCTTTGTACAAGCCTGCATTAAAGTCACGAAAGTTGGCCATGAGGGCAGGGTCCATAAAATATATGGAGCAGGGATATGATTCTGAACTGCACTGGGATCAACAAGATATGGTTTTGTGGTGGTTTTTTTTTCAGTTTTCCATGTTTCTTTGAAATGAGTGGAATATATTAAGTCTCGGATGCTTCCCAGCTGTTACTAAAACACAAGAAACTTAAACCTAGACCAGCACAACCAAGGGATTCCCTTAATTTCTCAGTTCTTGCTCCAGTTTATCCCCTTCCTTTACCTCTTTATTTCAAAGGGCCCCTCAAACAGCATCATGCTAGTGCCTCTATCAGCACTATCAGCTGCAATGGTAAGAGCTGCTGTCAGCCTTCCTCCTGCTATCCATAACAACCTGCTCCCAGTTTCCAGGTGGTCTGATAGCTTCTACCCTTGACCCCTCCACATGCCCTGCACGCCTCCTACATCCTTCTCTTTCCCAGGGACTCTCGTGAGTCCATGCCCTGTATGGAGTAAGGACACAATATTCCCACCACTCTGCAAAACAGCATCTTCTGACTGAAAAGCTCCATAATGAGATTCCATCTGCCTAGTTTTAACCATATTTTTCTATCAGCTTTCCTGTCTATCAATAACCTTACAACTAAAAGGAGGGAATCCCTCTATTTACTCCGTTCCCAGTAGGACACAGAGGTAACCAGGGGTTATCCATGCCCCAAATAGCACTGGCATAACATGGGCAAATAATGTTGTGCCTCACTAAATGCAGATTACAGCATTTTAACTGTGTCTCTCCAATCAAACGCTTTGCATCAGGGCACTTCCTCAGGCAGTTTGTAATACTATTAAAATAAAAGACTAGTACCGATCACTCAGTAATCTGAAGGTATTCATATCAACTCCCTAGACAAGCACTACCTCATAAATACCTTATAAAGCAGGGTTTTTTTCTGTTTGATTAAGTGTAATAAAACAAAGTGCTGTGAGGATTTCCTTTTTTGAAGAGAAGAGATGGCATTTTCATTTTAAAATTTATGAAAAGACAATAGGACACATTCCGGGTAAGTAAGCAAACACCTGAACTGCTAGTCAACTCTCTGTTTCTTTTCTCAGGAGATTGGAAGAACAAAAATTTGACTTTTCTCAATAACTGCACGTGCTATCAGATGTTGCTTTGTGTTGAGAAAACTTTTCATAAAATGCCATCGTTTGTTTAAGCTGACACATGATCCTGGGAGGTAACATTGAAACAGCTTTATGATCAAACCTGAGAACTGGAGTAGCCATTGTTTGCACTATGTGTTGACATGGCTGTGCTGCAGCACATAGTTCTTAAGGGAAGGAAGCTCCTACGGAATCTGCTATTCTCCTTGCTATTGCTCCTTGATTCTTCAGTCTTCCTTTTTGTCATCAGCTCCAAGCCTCCGCCTTACTCCTTTCTGTTTCCTGGATCCTTTTCAATTCATACTCCATGCTGGTTGTTGTTTTTCTTTTGTGCCATCAATTTATTGTCTGTGTTCTCTGCTAGAGAACAAAAGTGGCACCTACTTTCACTGTTGCCAAATTGTCCCCGTCCAGTTAGGAATAATAGCGTTTCCATCGTGACCAGTCTCTCTGAGGTTACAAATAGGTAAAGGAAAAAGGGCAGCCCATTATTTCAAACTTAATAATCAGAGATTCAGACAATATAGTTAGAAACTATGGTGAGTTACTGAATGAAGGCAGAAGTCCTTTAGACATGAAGAAGTGAAGTGTAAATTGCCTCAGAAAAATGCTAAATTTAGAAGTTTCCTGAAGAAATCGATTATCCTTCAAGCCATGGTAGGAATCTTCAGAAAGACAGCAAACAGGGATGCTCGACTAATGAAAAAATAAACAAGAACCCCACAGGGAACCTTGTAAGTGCTGTGAAAAAGATTTTATTCTGAATGTGCAAAATATGAGAAGAGGTACAATGAGGTCATAGAAGAGGGTGAGTACTGTCACCACTTCAGTCTAGTAACTTTATGTTTCAAAAAGCACAAAGGAAATTTCTTACTCCCAAGAAGTCACAGACAGTGGACACAAGTAGTCAGTCTAGATGCTCTTACTGTTGGATCAGATCCTAATTTCTATGACTGGAAATGTTGTGATTATATTCCTTTCATTATTCTGTCAATTTCACTTCTAAAAAAATTTTATGACCCAGACCTTCTTTTGCAAATACTTTTGCTTTCTTTATCTCTTGTTTTTGAAGTCCTTCATTTAATTCCTGAGAAGTATTGGCATTACATGCTGTTTTTCCCAGCTATTGAGAAACAAGATCTGTCAAGGGACAACTAAATGCATTTTAAAATAATTCAAAAAGCTATATGCAAATGTCAGTATGCCTAGGGTTGTTTGTTGTTGTTGTTTTTGTGGTTATTTGGGGTTTTTTTTAAGGTGTAAAAATTCATACTTAAATTGAAATTAAAAAAAAAAATCTTTATTGAACCCTGCAACTGGTGTTTATTTGTGTAGATAATGAATTTATTCTTCTGTATTCATTCTTATAAGGTTATTTTTAAACATCTTCTTACATTAACATGCCAAGCACTTTCCCCTCAAAAGATTTCGATCCTCAAACTGAATAAATTTAATTAATAAAGTATGCATGGATCACCTGGTGAAATAAAATTCAAAGAATGGTCAAATCCATCAGCGAAGAACACAACTGTGTTTCCATTTGAAAAGTATTTATTTTTTTTTCAGTGTCTGTGAAGATAAATTGTGTCATTTGCAATCCACTGTGATTAAAAGACATAGGTTATATTAAGAAAGTCTGCACAGTAGAATATACGCGAGAATAAATGAATAAACAGTCATAAATATTTAAAGTATTCCAATTTTCATTGTTAAAACAAAATATTTCTTTTTTTTTTTTCTTTTGAGACTGCTGTTTTAGCATTGTGTGAGAGTTCCACTTAACTAGTTTTTCCTCAGCTTTTAATATTTTCCTCAGGGTAACTGTAAGCAATTTGTTAGTACTGGTCCAAATCTTTCCTTTATCCTTTTGTGGCATAGAAAGGGAAGGGATCACAGTCTCCAGTGATGTGCCAGTGGTCTTCATGGTGGGTGTTCTCATGACTACTTTTTCTGTTTTTTGACTAGTGGTTATTCAGCCTATGTACAGTCCTCTATTTCAGAGAAAAGAAAGCTCTGTGGGAAACAGGCATTGTCTTCTGCTTGGCAGACTGTAAGCATTCCTGAAGGCACAAACTTGTTGTATCTTTAGACACTGATTATCACTCAATGCGCTAAATCAGGTAGACTTGTAACCTAAGGACTGCCGATATCATTCAACTCCTCACCACCAAATCCCTTTAAATCCGTTCAATTAAGTGTACAGCCTCTATTTTTGGATTGCACTGATAGATCTCACGAGTTCAGATCAACACCATAAATCCATTTTATAAGGGGAAACTTGGTTTTGGAAAACCAGATTTTGAAATAATGGATTAGCTGCAGGATAGAGTTACCAGTGTTCTGAACTGAGGCAGGTTACAGGCAAAACATTCATAACTCTCAACTGTTCAGGTGGAAAACCCATTTAAATTTCAGTTTGAAGTGCGTGTGAAGAAACTCTTGTGAATTTGACTACACTTGCAAATACATGGGACACGATGGTGGAAATCTTCTGCTGACAGTATCTTTGGTGTTATGACTTCTGTGTCAGTCTAACAGAGGTTAATGAAGTTTTCGTGGTTCAAGTTTGAAGTGCAACAAGAAAAGCACTAAAATTTCAAACATCATTCACTGTGAATTTAGATCTCCAGTTCAGATTGGTGCCAGGTCTCATAATGTATTAATCTGATGCATTTCTCCCTCTCCAAACAATCACCTTTTCAACATTTCTCTAGTTAAAATGTAAAGTACCAGTTGAGTACCATTTAAATTTCACCAGTATTTTTTTGTACTAGACACAATTTCACAGGGGGGCTGCCAGGGGCTGGAAATCGATTTGATTTTTGAGTTCCAAACTTGCTTCTACATCAAAGCATTCTGTTTGTAGCAGCATGTCTGTTTTCAATGTCTATTCAGATTAGTTTATTTCTACTAATTATTGATTAGTTATTAATATTAGGCTTAAGAAGAACACACCTACAGAACCATCCTGTCAATAAGCGGAAAAAATATCCTGTTAAAAGCGTCCCACCCCTAGAAGACTCAATAATTGACATTGAAAACTGAAGTCAAATGCAAGTATAATATATAATCCAAATCACAACAGAGAGATAGGATTCTTTTTCGTTCAATTGAATGGGTCATAAAAAGAAACTTATTGTGTCTCAACAAAGAGGGGGTTTGTGTTGTAGCAAGGAATAGAGCTTCAGAATTAAAGATCCAGTTTTCCATTTGATCACAGAGCACCTCTGCACAAATATAGTTTGCTAATCCCCAGGTTCTGAATGAACCTTTTCCCCAACTACCAGAAATCATTAGCCAGATAAAAATCTTTGCCTCCTTCATTTTATTACCTGCAATGACGTTTGTTTACATACAAAATGATGGAATGCAATAGTCAAGCGAAAAGCTAGGCCTGAACTAGCCCAAAGGAAACAGCTGAATTTAATTAGAAATCCTTCTATATATAAAGTGGATCCAGGTAGTGGATAAATTTTCTGTAGAAAATACAATGTCATATCAGTACTAAGAAAGGAATACATGTATAGAAGCTTATAATCTCTATCCTATTGAGTAACTCAAGATGCTTCAGAACTAAATCCAACAGGAGTATTCAAGCCTCTTCACGCTTACAATAGTCCAAGTCAAAATAATAGAACCACTAGGTATTTCTGATACGTACTTTAAAAAGGAAAAAGACGATCAATTACTTCAGTTATCTTGTTTATAACAGCAGCTGTAGAGAGGCATTACTGTTCTTAAGAACGAACACAAAGCCTGTACATGTGTGCCTTGCCCTCACAGTTGTCCTCTCTGCTAGATGCACATGAACTGCAGATGGATGTTAATAATTAAAAGTGAGCACACACAATGCCAGCAAGCAGGCACAGGAATTGCACATCAGGGACAGGCCTATTCTGCACACCACAGTCACTGCTGTGTGCCCCAAAGTCATTGCACATTTCCCCACTACATTTACTTAGAGTGCAATTCAATACAAGGAGATTAAGTGGCTATTTTTTTTGTATAGGGTATTATTAACTTAGGCACCAAGGAACTGACTGTATTTGTAATAAACACACATATGTGGGAATAAGATTACTTAGCAGTACTTGCAGTGCACAGAATGTCCTAGGCACTGTACAGAGCTTGACTAAGCACTGTTTCCTTTCCTGAAAAGAAATCATAATAGGAGGAAAAACTGAATAAACATTAGGAATCACAACTGCTTCCAGAAAGAAACTTACCAAGTTTGTGCCAGGCTTGCACTTCTCGATGTTCAGCAGCTTCTAGACAAGCACTGTTTTATTAATGGAAGCATTTGCAAAACTTGTCAAATAAAAAGCATTTTTAAGAAATGACAACCTATGGGAAGATTGAAACTGACTTTGTATTAATATCCTTTTTTTTTCAGAGCTAATTGTAGAAGGGTCAAAGCTTTTTAGATAAAAAAAAGGAAAGCTTTTTTTAAAAACTTTCACCGAAAGTGCTAGTTTTCAGCCAATTTCCTTCTTTTGCTTAGAGTTGCCAGATATAGAAGCACTGTAACCTAGGTGACCATATCAGCCATCAAAGTGAAAAACTTGTACACTATCTGTCGACTAAAATTTACACTGCTAGGTAATACTAGAAATCGTGATAGTTTACTGCTCTTGACTTTTGTATCTGGAAGAGTAATGATCTTAATCATTCTCCAGTGGCAGAACGGAATTCGTAGAGTGGGAGGAAGCACTGCAGAGATGCTAAAGTTCATTCTGAATTTACAATGACTTTTATCATGAGACTTGGTGCAACAGGTGAGAGTTCCTGAGTGTGGGCAAACAGCCTGCAAACATGAGCATAGTGTCTGTAACGGAGTATGGTATGGAGACCCCTAGACTAAATCAAACAAGGTGGGGTATTAACCAGAAGTTGTACCCTGATGCAATGATGAGACCAAATAATCTCTGCTGAGCCCTGTGGTCAAATAGCATTTCATGGGTACAGTAATATATACTGTTCTGGGCATCAAACTGTCCGCAGGGGTTGTACTCTATGCAGTCCTTTTTGGGTCTGCTACCGCAGGAATCTTTCACAGGGGATTGTGTTTTCTTTGTGATCACTGGAGTTTATCACTCTTTGTCATACTTTGCTTGTACTTAGTTTTTCTCCTTTTATTACTGGGCATGCCTTTGAACGTACAACTTTTTTTTGCATTCTTGCTGGGAGAGAAGAGGCTGTTAATTACTTACATTCCTTCCTAAATCCTTATACTTACCTCCTTTCCACTCCAACTTGTCACAATTTCAGCACATCTTCTTTTAGAAAGAGTTCAGAGTTCTTCATAAAATCTATAATCTCATTGCTTTTTGAAAAAGCATGTAAGATCTTGTAAGGAGTTTTGCACCGTGTATGTGACCACATAACAGTTAATGGATCATGTAAGGTTATTTTAGACGTAATTACTAATTGTAATGGTAGCAAATTATACACCACACCAACTTTTATCCAACCTTGATTATGTATAAAATAGTCAACACGTTTTCTAAGTGATCAGTCATTTAACTCTTCTTGCAGCAGGCCAGCAGTCTGTGCTTTGGTCATGTCTTTTCCAACACAACCCAAGCCTGAGTCATTCTTAACCAAGCTCCACCTGGAACAGAGTAATCACTTGGAGACTGGTACCCCTCCCCCCCAAAAAATAAAAAAACCCTCAAAGTATAGTTGTTTGATTAAAGACTAACAATTCTCTGGCTCACAAAATCAATGTTTTCCAACGGTTTTTCACAAGTAGATCTTCTTTAAAACTTAAATTGCACCGAAAGCAAAGGCAGAGAGTTCCCAGGTGAGTCCGGTACACGCATACTTACTTATGCTCCTACAGGTTCATATTTAGAGGAATGAAATATTACCCTGAAATGCCACTGGGAAATTGCTTTATAGGATTCTCCTGTGAGAAGGGTATTTTGTTATAAGATTTATGCTTGCACATTAGAACGGCATTAGAGGATAAGCTTTCAGAGGCATCTTTTCAAGGACATGGACTTTTTGGGTCCGGTGAGTTTGTGTGGGGCAGACTAACACAGGTAATGTTGTACTTGCTCAAAGCCTCAAGTACAAGCCAGAAGATGTTTTAGGAATATTCTGGTTCTATGACTGAGTTGTGAGCTCCTCCAGTAGTTTATAGACACATGTATAGCCTGGACTGCTGTTGGTAGCATTGAATTTTTGCTGAAATTCAAATTACTAGAAATAAAAATGTACTTCTTTATACCAAGTTGCTTAGATATGTGAAGCAAGATGTGGCTTGGTGCGCACTTTGCTATGCTTTGGTGAATGTCATGCTATAAAGGAATATAATAAGTTGTCTTTGGTGAATAAATAAAAATCCTCTTTAGAGTCTCTTGGTAAATAATATGTTGAAAATTCTAGTATTAATCATAAACAATCCAGCTTTGCAATAGTAAGTATTTTCTATATAAATCTTATTTTGGCCCTCGCTCCACTACACAAAGCATACAAATACCATTTGAATCAGGCAGAAGAATTTTAAAAATAGTGGGCCAGAGCCTTGGACTTGGCTGATTGAAATGGGCACAGCTCCATTAGAGGCAAAGGAGCTATGCTAATTCATGCAAGCTGAGAATTTGGACCATTATCTTTGAGTAAAGAGTTAATATTGTGGCAAGATGATCAAACAACAAGAGATGGAGTTTTGATTTGGAGCAGAGAGATCCTGGATAAAATTCAGAAATTACATATTAAGTGCTTTAAGTTAGATCTCCTTTGACTGTGTAACAGCAAGTGATTGACATTAAAATGACTTTGTGTTTTTCAGGGAGCTGCAAGAAAGACCAAGATGATAGCTACTCTTTCCTTTTCCTTTGAATTTCAACAGAGTGATTATTTTTTTTTCTCTATAGGAGAGAGTGAACTGTTATACTAACTGCATTAATTAAATTACCATTGACTCAGTGTTAATGGAAGGGAGTACAGATTGCAAGAGGTAGGGTGCTAAGAAGGAATGATAGCCCACCTTAGCTTCCTCCAGCAAATCAGCTTGTCCAGCACAAACCAAAACTACAGCAGGTCATAACAACAGCATATTATTCCCACTCTGCCCTTGCGCACATGACTAGAGAAAGCATAGCACAGGTACACTGTCGAGCTGCGCTGTCGTAGGCTCTTTTACACAGCAAAAACAAATCTAGAAGATCAGTGTAAGCTTCCCTGCTTCTACAGGCTCCTGAGACCCAGGTCACATTTCATGTCACATTGTTAACATCAGCCTCTGCTCAGCCAACCTGTTTGTAAATGTTTGCTCCATTCTTTTTGAGGACTTTTTTCTCTCCATTCTTCCACCTGGGTCTGATTTTCTTGTGAAGAGCATAGGAGACCTAAAATAGGAGCTATAGCTCCTACTCCCTGTAGGCGTAAGCCTATATAATACTTGCTCCCCACAACTGTGGGGTGCTCGTATCTTCTTTTCCCTTACATATACACCTGGTTCTTTCACATAGAAAGAAAATTATCTTCAGAAAAAAAGTCTTCCAGTGTGAAAGCAGCCACTGTCCCCTGTATCTTTTCCAGGCATTTTCATTTTGACTACTCTGCTCTCTTGAAACAAAAATGATTTTAAGTTACTCTAGTTTAAAGAAACAAACATTGCATAAATGTACAGAACTAGCATGAATTGCTTTCTAGCCTGTGATTGTTCTTTGTTTTACACGTCAAATGTAGCACTGTTTGGAGGGAGGAAGACTGGAGGCCTATGTATGAGCGCAAGGGCCAGCATATTTATTTATTTTTTACAAGTGAAAAACTGAACTATCCTGGTTCCATATTTATACATTTCAAGGACTAAACACTTTCATAGAAGTTCATAAGTGTTACATCCGAATGCAAATATCTGCTTCTCAGTAGATGTGCAACATGGGACTTTACTTTTTAATAAAATATAACTCACTACTCTTCAGAAATTGTCAGCTTTTATTGAAATATTTTCAGCTTGCTTGCATTTTTTTCAAACGTGAGAGATTATATGGAGTCCTATGAAGCATGACAGGGCAGAGCTGGCTAGGCTGCTTCCCTCTTACAGAATTGTGGATTTTTTTCAAATGGCAGTTCTGCGGGACAAAGTTTATGAGCATAGAAAAAATGTCTTTTCACATTAATACTTAAACTTATGGTCATACTTAGAGACCTGAATACCAGCTACCATCACTGATGGTGTTAATATCATTAACAGTGTAAAGTATATAAGTGACTTGGTTTCGTATACATTCCTTTACTTGCCTTTTTCTTCTCCTCCAGCCAGGGACCCCCGCTGTTTTATCATGCTAACTGCCTGTAGTCAAGAGCTGGATGTGCGCCATTCCTTGGCACTGCTCCCCTCTTTATAGGTATACCAAGAAAGGAATCACAAGCTCCTCCGGAAGGTCTCCAATCCATGCAATGAAAGGTCAAGACTGACGGCTGCACCAACAAAAGTGATGTAAGGATTCGCCTGTTACACACTTGAACAGGCTTGTTATAATTCTTGTCTCAGACTGACTGTAACACCCTCTGCAGATCTGTAAACTGGCTGTATGATGCTGTCTGTTATCTCCTGTTCCCTGAGGCCAGAGCTGGACCATAGACACTCTGAGGAATAAATCACCATGGAAGGTTTCCAGTTCAAGAGAAGTCTAGGGGGAAGGCCTGGAAAAGGAGGAGGGAGGGAGGGACGGACTGTTCCTTAAACTAAGGAAAAATAAAAGAACATCTGGGGCTGTTCAGCCTGGAGAAGAGAAGGCTCCGGGAGACCTTATAGTGGCCTTCCAGTACCTGAAGGGGCCTACAGGAAGGATAGGGAGGGACTCTTTATCAGGGAGTGTAATGATAGGACACAGGGTAACAGCTTCAAACTGAAAGAGGGTAGATTTAGATTAGATATCAGGAAGAAATTCTTTACTGTGAGGGTGGTGAGGCACTGGAACGGGTCGCCCAGAGAAGCTGTGGATGCCCCATCCCTGGAAGTGTTCAAGGCCAGGCTGGATGGGGCTTTGAGCAGCCTGGTCTAGTGGGAGGTGTCCCTGCCCATTGCTGAGGGAACTAGATGATCTTTAGGGTCCCTTCCAACCATTCTATGATTCTATGATTCTATGATTCTATGTCAGAAACATACTCTTTAAAGTAGGCTGTTCATAAAAGTGTTTATTTTACATTGGTTTTTCCAAGCATATTAAATGTCAAGTGCAAGTTTCTGTCTAAGGATTTGTTCTTTAAAAATGGCATACGAGTTACACTAGCGGTGACATATTTAGTTTCTTTCTTGATCGAGCACCCAATCGATAAAGTGCGCTTTGAGCGTATGCATTTTTAAACTTATTCTTTGAATAGTATCTGTTTTAAAAGATTGATTACAACTATTTTATGCCAAGGAGGATTAAAAAATCTGCATCTTGTTTTTAACACGCAAATAAAACATCTAGAGATTTAATTTATGACAAAATAAAATTAAAAACCCTTTAAAAAAGAAAATAGTCCTGATATTACTGAGATCTCATGTAAAATTTCTTGCTTGGAGTAAATGGGATTACAAGATATAGCAGAGATGGTTTAATGGTTCACTGGTACTGAGAAGGGCAGGCAGCCAGTGTCCCACTCCTTGACTCATTTTTTCTCTCCTATTCATTCTTTACATTTATTTTTGTCTTCTCTCTCATCAGATCTGGCTCTCATCTAACCCGTCTGATACTCATATTACAAGACTGTAAACTAAGAACTGATATTAGATCAGAATTTTGATTTCTTGAAGGATTTTGGGAACAAAAATCTGATGTATTCCAAAAACTGTATTTTTTTTTGTATTTCCACATGATTTTGATATCCTTGTTACCCCCTCCAGAGTCACAATGGCAGAGCATCCAAAAGTAACTGTTAGTGGATGTAGTTATGTAGACGTCCCAAAACTAGTTATGACTAGTAATAGTAATAGCCAAGCAGCTCTCAGTTAACAGCCAAACAATTTTTGCTGTATTCAGGATTAAATCACCTCTGATTAAGCCATCTCTGTAGCAGACCATGAAGGATGCGATTCACTCATCTTCAGCTTCAGCCATTTGAAAGCTAGGAAAATTTCCTAAGCAAGTCATCTAGGCTCCACCCTCAGTTGTGTCAAGACAGAAGTTTTTCCAATTCAGCTTATTCCAAGATAAGTGTTTTTCAGAGTTGTAATGAAACATTGAGCATAACTTCTCTCTTTCCATTTCCTGTAGGGAAAATGGAGATTAGCACTCAGCATGGAGACCAGAGGCCACACAGCAAGATAAAATAAGAAATGACTTAAACAAATGAGAGTACACTTGGAAATTATGTATGCAGAAGGAATAATTTGATCAATCCATTTCAAATCATTATTTAAAAACATAAAAGCAAAAGCCAACACTGAGACCAAAAAAATTTTGTTGGCTCCTTCATGACCTTAATGTATTTCTCCTCCTCAACAGAAGAGTTACAAGAGCTTAGCTTCCCCAAGTACTTCACTGATCTGTTTGCTTAATGCCATAATAAGAAGGGGAAGAAAACTGTTGAATGAAAATTATTTTTTGCTGCTCCTAGGAAACTGGAGTTTTATTCAAAGCTATGCTCAAAAGCTGGCTAATGTTAATGACTCTATTTAAACAACAATTATTGTGAAGAATAAAGTCCTCTGCAAATGAATCTGAGATCTGACTGATGATGGGGGATATGTACTGTTAATATTGCTGGAATAAAGAAACGGCCTCCTCTCTCTGTAACAACTGAATAAGAATCAGGGTTCAGTATAGATATATGGAGTTGTATAGTTTTGTTAAATCCACTACCACTTATGAAATACCTGGAAAAAAAAAAGATTCAGAAAATACAGCCTTAACAATTTGGTCATTGTAGCAAAAATTGAGGGTTTTAATTTGCGTCACCTGCAGAGGTATTTTTACAGGAGATCCTATTTATTTATCTTTGAGATAATTTAGAAAGAATAATTATTCTGTCCCTTTAGGGAAGAAAACAAAGAGAGGTGAGAAAGAAAGCAAGATAAATGCCAAAAAAAGGTTATGAAGAGAAACCAAATGCATTGGTTTAATTTTATTTATTTTTTCATTGCTATAGAAATATACACACAGATACAATTTTGTCAGCCACTCTCCCATCTGGCAAACTAGTACATCAGTTTGAAGGTTTTAAGGTGTCCGTGATCATAAGCTTATGTTGTTAAAACTAGAACCAGTACTGTTGAAACAAAAGGGTACCACTTCCAGAGAAGGGAAGATGAGAGCTGAGAGAAGGAACAGATGCGAGGTGGCGGGGGGAGGGAAGGATGAGGGAAGACAAGACAGGAATTCATCTCTCAGTTCCACTTTGTTTTTTGCAAAGCCAGGAGTACAGTGTGTCGCTAAGCAGGCCTGCTTTGTTCAGGGCAACTTTTACAAAGGAACCTAAGAAAATGTAACACATTATTTCATTCACCAATTAAGTGCAATTTCCAGCATCCTGATTTTGGTCTATTACTTTCCTTCTCCATTCTCTTCCTGTTTACCCAACATATATCCAAACCTCTAGTTGGTATCAATGCAATTTTTTTGTTTGTGCTAATTCAGCCCTCTCCCTTTTGTACTTTTTCTAATAATGATTTTAAAAAAAAAAACCCAAACAATGCTACTGCAGTCTGAGTAGAGTTTTCCTACTTTGGTTAATGGAGATAAAATAAGAGATAAACAGGTACTAGTAACTGGCAGCACCGTACATAATGCCTACAAATGGGCTCTTGTCTGCAAAACACCTCTATGAAACATTCAGAAATGGATTACAAATCACACAGTGATCTTCTCATTTCGTGTTTATAACATGTCTGGCCAGATTTCCTCAGATGAGTGGCAGATTCTGCCTGTTGGCTCTGAAAACACCGGATCAAAACTTGGTTGTATTTTTTCTGAACTCAACAAGCTCTACTTTTATTTTCCCCATTCACCCTCTGTCATGCTTCCTGGCCCCAATAACGTCATGCAAAGGACCCTAAAGACACGCAGCATTTGCTAGAAGCACCATTTCTTCTTGACACATAACTACTTTCACAGCTACTATCATCGTTATTAGTTTGATTATTTAATTTGAATAATAATTAATAATAATTTATTTAAAATCTAAATAAGTATTATTAATACAGAATTGTTACCCTGGCCCATAAGTTACCCCTGAAAACTACTTTTATCAGAAATGCTAGGAGCCTTAGTGCTGATAAAATGAAATACATGCAGTTTAGATGCAGACGGACCACAATGAACCCTTCTGCTTCCACTCTTTCACCCTACATGAACACGTACAGACGTTCCTCTATGGCTGTCTGGGCTTGTTCTTCGTCACTCAGTGCTTGTCTCCTGAACAAGGGGTTTTTTCAGCTCACTTTAGTATCTTAATTGGGCAGGTAGGTACAGTGGAGCCCCTCTTGTTCATGATAAAATATACCCATATTTCATAGAACCATAGAATCATAGGGTTGGAAGGGATGTCTGGAGATCATCTAGTCCAACCCCCCTGCCAGAGCAGGTTACACAGGAACGCATCCAGGCGGGTTTTTAATGTCTCCAGAGACGGAGACTCCACCACCTCTCTGGGCAGCC
Organism: Chroicocephalus ridibundus; assembly: GCF_963924245.1. Lineage (NCBI taxonomy): Eukaryota > Metazoa > Chordata > Aves > Charadriiformes > Laridae > Chroicocephalus > Chroicocephalus ridibundus. The sequence continues at coordinate 185,923,709 of NC_086284.1, read as the reverse complement.
TGTGCCAGTGCTCTGCCACCCTCAAAGTAAAGAAGTTCCTCCTCATATTTTCCCTACTGCTGTCTAGAACTTACTGAACAGGGCTTTCTTCCTAGACTCTATAGGCTCTCCATGAAGTATTTCTGTTATTCTCTCAGGGGATTTTTTTGTCCCCAAGCCCTCTTCCTGGGGACAATTCAACCTGCAAACTACTCTTTCAACTACAGTTAATGTTAGAAGATACAAGTTACCTTATCAAACATTCAGTGATTAAGATTTAATGCTTCCCAATGGTTATATATGGGAGATCTAGCCAGGAAAGGCAGACAAATAGACATTTTCTGACCATGGTTTTCCCTGTAATGGTGTCTTTGTTTGATTATTAAATGGCCTGCCTTTTGTTCCTGGATTTTCTTGATACTTTTGTTCTTCTTGTCTGCAAAGGGTTAGCATTAGTGTAATCAGAAATTAACCAACAGAATGATTTTTTTTCTGAAAAGTTGGCTTACTTGAATCATGCTTTTACTAACGACAATTTCAATAGGTGATTTATTCAAAAGGAGGAAAAGTATTTTAAAAGGCCCATAACAACAAGTGAGAAACCTTTTCAGAATACAACATGATACGAGTCCAAAGTCACTTAATGGCATACAGCTGGATTTAGGCTTGCAGAGTCCTAGTCCAAAAGTGCCTAAAACGCCTGCAAAGGTGCCCAAGGGGTGCCTTTTAGGCATCATGTGATACCTAAAATCTTGCTTTTTGTCTTGCTGTATGTACAGGCACTAAATTTAGCCTTCAGAAGAGTTTTGAGATCTCTCCAACTAAGACAATCTAGACACCGATAAACATTAAATGGAGTTTTCTGTGATGGATATTTTGACAAAAATCTCAATGAGTAAGAAATTTTCCTCCATTTGAGATGCCTAGGAAGTGGCCACCTACATGTATTTTGCCTTGGAGATTTTGAGAGGTGCAGGGGAAAAGAAGAATCAAGTGTTTTGTTGTCTCAAAGTTAAAATGTGGAAATTTCAAGCAGCAAGCTGCCTCATCATATTTAACAAAAATTGCATAAAAGAAAGGTAACAACGGAGGAATTAATGTTTTTTTCTATAACGTGGAAACTCAACATGGGAGTCTAAGTACTTTCATGATTTTAATTTTACAGTTTCAAGTCGATGTAGGTCAAGAAAGAAACTGGAGTCTTGAGCAAGAAAAGTGCCCTCACAAGGAAGCAATCCATAAAGAAATAAAGACAAAACACTTTTAAAACAGTTGTTCCCCAAGCATAATCCAGTGCGAAAACAAATCTACAATATTGAGTTGGAAAAATAGGCATTGGTTAGTCTGGTATGATGTAGCATCACCAATTTATTCAAAATTGTTGACAGAGCTGAGAGCTGTAAGCATTATACTGGAGAGTCATGATTACTTTACCCTGATCTCTTTCTGTCTCCAGAAGCATGAATTCTGCATCAGCTGGAGACATAGGCCAAAATTTGTATGTGTAAGAGTTTGCAACTTGGCAGCTTTATCTAGGCTGGGGGGATCCCACCTCCTGAGCATACCTGTTAACCATGATGTGATTCACCACCGTGAACCACCTTCTCAGAGGTAACAGTGAACTTGTCCTCTCTGCCCACAATGACGTTTCAGGTGCCCAGCTGCAGAAAACGTCAGGCTGTAGATCCCAGTTCCCCATAACTTCCGCCCTCAGTGGCATTGTTAAGTAAACAATAGAATTGCAGATGCAGCTTGTCCTTACAAAATTGTCCATTTTCCTTACAAACTGGCTTAGATGTCCTTCAGTAAGTTATTGGGTTGAAGTAAATCTCACCCTTACTAAAAACCTGTCCTCAGTGTGGCTGAAACACCGGCCTCAAAATTCTGACTTTGACTTTGGGGTTGGGTATCCAGCCCCTGTCTGTGTGCTGCTAAACATCACACTGTCTGAATGTCACACTAGATCTGGACAACTGTGTTTATTATTTTAACACTTTTCAGGGATTGATTGGCATGTTTTGTTCTACAAGGTCTTTAGTCTAAATATAAGTCCAAATTTCCATGAAATGTTTTCTGCTCTTACTCTTTTCTGTATAATAAAACATTGTTAGTTAGTTAGTTTTTATAGAAGTCCTTTGAAAGACTTGGACTGTTTAATATGTTACTTCACAAATATTTAGTCCACAATGAGCAGCAGACCAATATTTTAATACCTAAAAAGTCCACAAACTGTTCCACAAGTCTGTTTTGAAAATTGCACTGGCACAAAGTGAAAGGAAAGCAAATAATAGTTTTTAAGTTTTTTTTTATGCAGAATATGAGTCCAAGCAGGAAATAGTTGCCTGAGAACACATTTATGATAGGGTGTGTCTTTCCCAAATTCAGTTTTGATTTCGAATTTCAAGGACTCTGAAGAAGAAGTGGTGTCTCCCAGAATTCAGGCAGAGCTGCACAATTGTCTGTGTAAGGACAGCTGTCCTGTGTCTCACCTGGGAAGACTCCCCTGCCTCCTCTCCCCACCATCAAAACCCAAACAAATCACACAGCATTAAATTCTTCTGTAAAATTTGCACACTGAAATATGTAAGTTCTACTTCTGCCATTGAGTGTCATCTCCCTAACCCAACCCAACCCAAAACAACCCTGCCCAGCCCAGCCCAGCCCAGCCTAACCAACCTAACCTAACCTAACCTAACCTAACCTAACCTAACCTAACCTAACCCAACCTAACTTAACCTAACCTAACCTAACCCAACCTAACCTCTGCAGCTTGAGGCTTTTGGCTTAAATAAAGAGCTTGTTGAAGGGACTCCATGATGTTTAAACTGGAATAAAGATATGCTTCTGATAAAGACTTTGCATTGAAAAGGCTGAGGATGAAGTACATGTTAAATTCTGCTTGCAGTGCTGTGTCTGAGGGACAAAACCACTCTAAGAAATCATTTCTTAAATGGCTGCAACTAGTGTCACTTGAACTCATTTGTCGTCACTCTTAGAAAATGATTTAGACAAGCTTTATTGACAATTACCCTAACAGTTTCCTGGAGGGCCAAAACTGTTGTCAAGGAAGGCAGGACTGAATTTAAGACTGTTGGCAAATGTGCTGTTCTGTAGGATGCTTCTTCACTTCTTCAAGTATTATCCCCTTCCCTGCAAGACAGTAAAAAAAATAAACCCCAGAGCACGTAACAGTCTATAAACAATTACTAGAGTCCAAACCACAGATAGTCTCCAGAATGCAAAATAAGCGGATACGCATAATTAAGAAAGTTGAGAAAATGTTTAGAGGGAAAGAACAAATGCAATTGCTGGTTAGATTTCAAATTATCTCTATGTTGAATACAAAACTATGCTTAAGTAATATCCTTAATATTATTTAAACTGATAAAGACTAGGATGTTTTAATTGAGTTCATAATGAAAAGGCTAACAGTCCTTTAACTACAGTCAGAACTTGCCAAGATATAATATTTTAGTGTAAGTGTAAGATTCCTTACTATGCTTAGGGAGTAAATGAAACAGTTAGAAATTTCCGGTCCCGTACACGAACCATTAACTGTAACACCACTGCTAACTAGTAAGAGGAAAAAAAAGCATTCCAATGGCTTCCTGGCAGACTAAGAATTCTTTTCCTAAATTTCTGTCAATTAAGCTGGCAGAAATTGTTGTAAAACTATCAGAGAGGTTACTTTATTTCTGAAGCGTGCTAAGAATATTTTCGGAGAGTTTTGTAATGATTAGAGAGTTCTATGTGCAATATAGCCATGCAGAATTCAAACATTAGTCTGGCATCAACCTGGGAAAATTCATATGGCAGTTGTCTAATGGCAAGGAATCAGTCTAAAAGGACTTGCACAGGCTACATGCAAGCAGGCAGGGGTATATAAGCATATGGGCACAAAGGTTCTCTTTGTGAAAGATTACCATATCATTTCAGGGAAAAAGATGCTGAAGTTTTAAAAGGCAGTGAAGAAATGTCATGCTCTTCTAAAATGCTTTTTTTTTTGGTTGGTTTTTGTTTGTTTTTAAAGAAAATCATGCAAGTTTATGAAATGGTCATGTTTTCCTCAGCTATATGTTCTGATATTTCTTAGATGACAGTAAAGACAATGTTTAGTGTATCTAAATAGTCTTATAAACAAATAAATCTACATTTGTCAGCCAAAGGAACTTGACATTTCTAGTTTTAGACTCCTGCTTTCAATAACAGGTAGAACAAGACTCTTTGTGTGCTACTTGAATTATCACTGTTTCTGGATTACATTACTATCATCTCCCTTTGCGTGAATTTAGTTTTTTAACCACCTGTTTATTCTCTGCAATGCTTGTATTACTTCTTTCTGCCATCAGCTGTACCCTTTCACCACCCTTCCATTCTCCCTTTTGTCTTTTCCATTTTGCTCTCACCTCTGTATGACCTTACTCTGTTTTGTTCTTCTTTCCTCCTCCAAATGGCAATTTTCGGATGGTAGCTGTGGGAGTTTTTCAGGTTGGAAACTGGTTGCCCAGAAAGGTTGCAGAAACCTGTCTTTGAACTTATTCAACGCATCACCAGATGTGGCCCTGCTCTGACTGTGAAGTTGGATCGCATTTTGTAATTGCCCTGTGTTGAGTAGGGGGTCGGACGAGGTGGCCTCCAGACTTTCCCTCTGGTGAAGAAGGCTTCCTCAGGTTTGTGATGGATTCTGGTCAAGATTGAACAGGTAACAGGAGTGACAGCTCTTCTCCAGAGGGTCTGTTGGTGTGGACCTTTTACTGAAAGGGGTTAGTGAAGACACTAGCATCATTCACAACCATAATCACATTGGGCCTGCTAGTTTATACTGAAATTAATTCATAGGCACGAGAACATTTCCATTCCTGTAATGTCATTGGCTGTTTTGGAAGGGAATAGGTTTCGATACGTTTAAAATCTACACTTGTTAGTGGATAGTAAGGAATGTATTTAATGCCTTAATTTTTTTCCAGTATAGTCTGCTTTGGTGTTCTGTGAGACATTTGCTCTTTTGTTTTGTTTAGAAAAGTTGGCTATGTTTACAGGATGTATTTAAAATTATACAAATTGAGTTTCATTTTATGATCCAGCATAAATATGAATTATGCAACTGGTGGCTTTCCTTAAAAATTCTAATTTAGCATTAGGAAATTAGCTGTAAATTATAATTTACCATCTGCTTACCATATACCTACCACTTCTGGAAAAGATAAATTGAATTATTTGTCATACCTAATGCAGAAATAAACTCTCATTCAAAGCCCCAGTTACACTTATTAAGAAAGATTTGCTAACTCTTTGGAAAAGACTCATGAGTAATTTTAAGTATCAGAAACACATCAAAAACTGTTCTGACACTTTACAACACGAAATGAAATATCTTGTTTCTACAGCAAAAAAAAAATCTTACAAATGCTAAATTCTAATTCTAATTAGTGAAGGGATGAAATTAGAAAAAAGAAAAGCATAAGTTTTACTGAAAAAATGTTAGCACTAGTAAGTCAGCAGATAAAATGTAGATTAATTAATGAAAACTACCTTTTTTGAAAATTCTTTGTCTCAGACAGCAGCAGGTGTAACAAAGGACTAGTAATGTCTTAACTCACAATGTCCCTACTTTACAGGATGCCAGTCAGCTATGGGTGCTCCTCATACAAATTCTTTAATTCATGTACATCAGTAGAAACTTCAGCAGAAGGCAGACCATCTTAACACTCTGTCTAGTAAGTCTCAGGGGCCTCTACTTCTGCACACGTTACAAACAGGTGACTAGATGCAAACAGAACTGAAATCAAGGAGCAGGAAGAGGGCAGAACCGAATCCCATACGAGCGAAATTCAGAGCCCACAGCATTCACTGAGGTACTACAACATCCTGGAACCTCTTCCCACTCAAGTTTGAAGTTCCACAGACCTACATGAGGGCTTTAAAGCCTTGACTTGAGGCTGTCATTAGCTCCCTGTATTGTTTACCCTCAGAAATGCCCACATAATTGCATTTAATGTGATATGGATAGCTTACTGGGGGAAACCCCAAATACATGCTAGAGTGCACTCAAGCACACAACTATATGCAAAGGGATTCCACCCTGGCCAACACAATCTATCCAATCTGCACTTGATAAAATTACAAGAACAGTGTTAAACAAACAGGATAACCAAGAAATTTTTTTTCCTGCCAAGACCCTGATTTTGCTAGCACAAAATAATATGCTGTGATGAAGCTGTCTACGTGACAATTTGAAAAAAAGACCTAGTTCTTAGAAGTCAGGGCAATTCCCAGCCTCAGACAGACGATATACAGCATGGATGTGGACTTGGGCTTCTGTCCCTGAGATTACTGCAACAACTGAGCTCCTCAGCACGCACATAACTATCGAAGTCTGGTGGGACACAGGAAAAGGGATTTGTCTGTCTATCACCCCTGATGGGCCCACACCTCCAAGATTGAATGCTGCTGGCGGTGCCAATCTTTTAAATCATAGCTTTTTTTTTTGCATACTCATTCAACATGTGGAAGAGCTGAATGAAAGTTTCCTCATGGGAGTGTTCAACATGACATTTATTACAACCTGGGAAAATGCCTTAATCATCAGTCTGTTGTTTAATGACAGGAGAAGGGAGACCACTCTATGTGGTTGAAGACAATATGCTGCAGAGTTAGTTTCATTGTTTGCTCTGCTTTTGCTAATTTTTAGACATGTTCCTGGCTTTTTACCCTGCCAATTACCTCATGGTCTTGTCCCATTCCATAATGATGCTTGTAAAGCCCAAAGAGGATTGCTGTTTTCATCCTTTTCCTCTCCTGTGTTCAACACTAAAATAAGAAACAGCTCTAGCTTCAAGCAGATTGCAACAGAAGTCAGCTAGCTAGAAGACAAGAGCTTGCAGGAACAGAAGCAGAAAGAAGTGGTGCACTGTGCACTTTGAAATTTGGAAATATTGCCAGTCTCTTGACTTTTTAGAGTTTCTCATTCCTTTATCCTCTTTCAATAGAACTTATTTTGAGAAAGTATTACTTGGAATGACAGAGTGCAGAGGGAGGGGAAGAAAAGGAACAAGTTTAATGATAGCAGAAGGAGAGAACACATCCCAGTAAAATCTATGAAAGCCTGTCAGACACTGACAACGTCATCACTAGAGCTGGCAGGGATTTTTCAAGCAGAAACCAATTTAATCAGGAAATGTCAATTTCTTGAACAAGGAATTTTCTCCATGCATGTTTTTCTTTTACACGAGTTCAATGGACCCTAGTTTGAACAGTCTTCTACTAGGGTTCATGGCAACCTGAGGACATTTGTCTCCAGAGCAAGGACTAGCAGCTGGTCCTGTCTCCGAGCAGCCAGTTTGTTGGGTCAGTCTTTCTGTAGGGACACCCAGAGTGAGCAGCAATACTTGAAACTTCACAGTGGAGTTCATTTGATTGTTCTCAGCTTTACTGCTTTGCATCCCTAAAAGACAGTGGGAAGACTTGGAAGACTGTTAAGTTTTCCTAGTTCTGTACATTGGTATGTAAAGATAAAAGTCACCAGAGCCCTTTCCTGTTAGGACGGTTTCTGAGGACTCCTCAAAAAATTTTACTACTCAAGGTTACGTGTCATGACACCACATCAGTCAAACACTTCTACATGTTTAATTTCTGGTCCCACTCCAACAAAACAAAACGTTGACATGCATCATCCCATATCAGATTGAGTAAACTCTACGGTTTCCCCTCCTTCTCTCTTCTTTGTATTGCAGACTGTATTTTGCCTGCAATTCCACTGCATCTTATATACATACACGTGCATGTGTGTGTGTTCATGTACGTATATGCTACAGCTTGACCATCACACAGATAGCTTTTGTATTTGAAGAACAGACTAGATTAAATTAATTTTCTGTGTCATTTGACTATTCTATTGCATACTGTGCCTTGCTATTAAAAAGAAATTCCCTTTCTTAGGAGAACCGGCATACTTGAGCCCTAGGATATTTTAACATTATCCATATTTGCTGGGGAGTGTTTTGTTTTCTGGAAATCCACAGCATGAAATACGTCAATGCAGGAGTCAACCTTCACTTTGTCGGGATTAAAATATTTCTTTTACCACTAGGGGACAATGTTGCTCTTCATTTAATAGATTAATTCTAGTGGCAGTGGTTGAACGTTTTACGTTATTTTTAGCAAACTTAAGAGAAGTGTTAAAAATGGTTTCTTTAATACAAAAGAACACTTTTCCTCAGCATCTATAGTGATTTCACAATTCATGCTCTCATTTGAAACAATCAAAATATTTCTATTTCAAAGAAGAACCAAAACCAGGGTTTATTAGTGTGAAACTCACTTTACCAGTGCACTGTTAAATGTGAAATTATATTAAACATCCACACCTATTTTGGCACAAGGAAACTAGTTTGCTTTATTTATCTGTTTTGTTGTTGTTTTTTTTTTAAATTATTTTTTCTTTTCCTTTGGGATGAAAGATGTTTGGTTGAAGAGCCCATTAGTAAGGAAGAATTAAGATCAATTAATAACGCAGTCAGATGTGCACATACACTGCATGAACCATTTCTCTCTGTGCTCTGCTCTGAGGCACTAATTTGTTGTTGAAGCTCCAACACGCATAGAGTTATAGAAACGCATAGTTTCTGGTAAGTGAGAGGCAGGAGATTTTGAAAAGAATATGCAATGATTCTAAGAAAAAAACCCTGAGAAACGCAGCAGGAATATAGAATGATTTTGCTGTTAATATTAGTCATTTTCCAAATATGTATAATTATCAAGGCAAGCAGCTTTACTGCAATACAGGAAAATATTATGAAATCTCAAAAGATGATATACTTCTAACTATATACAAATTAAAACGCAAATAAAGAACCTGAATGAAAATAAATCTAGTGTATTAACCCTCTTTTCTCTTCCACTGTCTTCAGTTATCCTTTTACTACTATGTTTTACATAAAAACATCCACAGTTTTCAGCTAGCTCAACAGTGTTAAAAGAGAATACTTAGTGCAACTGAGTCACATAATACCCATTCACTCACAGCATATATTTTATATGTCATAATTACTGGCTGTTTCATTATTCCTTATGTCAATAATACAAGCAGAGTATTTTTATCACCATCACCTTTAAAAATTACAATTGTCAAATATTCACCCGTTTTCCCTGATTGCAGTGTTATGTACAAACATCATTGAGATCTCCACCAAATCATTAGGGATACGGGTTAGCGTGGTTCTTATTCGAAATGCACCTCACCGGCAGAATTGCCCTGCATTTTCTCTGTGTTTTCCCTCAGGAATACTGAACCTTTGAGCAGACAAGTCTCCACTTAGCTGTAGTGGAGAGGACCCGCACAGGTCTCAGGGGATGCTCAGAATAGACAGATCCTCTGATCCAGGTACCCAGTCTCTTTACAAGCAGCCTGGAACTAAAAGCTATCAGAAAAGGGTAGAACTGGCCAAAGTTCTTCAGACAAAATGGTAGTGTTCTGAAAATACTAGCTTAAGCAAGTTAAAGCTAACTGAGAGATTTCTGTTGGTTTTGATGATAAATTTTGCTTAAACCAGGGTAAGATTTGCTTCAAAATCAGGCAATGAAACCCAGGATAACCCACAACCCAGCTGTTAGGTTTGGACACTGGAGATGGAAGTACAAGGTCCTGAAATGAAACAGACACCACAGTGATTAAAGCCAGGCCACTACATAGTGTTTATTAGGACCTCATCTGTGTGCGTTTATCATTTCTTATCAAAGTCTTTGAGAGCTCTTGCTCTGAGTTCTATTTAGTTATTTTAATGTGTGGAGGAAAACACATTATCCTAGTTATAAATCAGGACGATAGACTCAAGATGAAATAGTTTCTGAAACTTAGAAATTGTGCAACAGAGCTTGAAAACAATGTAGGTCACCAAAATAACCTGCATTCATATCCACAAATCCAAAAGAAAGCAAAACTCCATCTTCTTCAGAAAGAAGCCTGGTGCTGATTGAGACATTGGCAACCTACATTCAGGCACAGAGCCCAGTCCTCTGCCTGTATGGATCTGCTTGATGCCACTGCCAGTTGAATTCTGCAGATTTACACCATCTTCCTGCAGCACTTTCTGAATCTGACTATGGGATTATTAATAGAACAATGGTGCAATTGAGATGGCTGCCTCAAAATCCTCATGGCTTCCCAGTAACTTCCCAGTAACTGATTTTGCTTTCTACCTATAAAATGCTGCTTGCAAGGTCACCAAGATGGTGACCTTGGAGCTGGCCTTTACTTATGTTAACAATGACTGCATGCTCTACTTATAGAAGATATTTAATTTTACTCTTGAGGTCTATCTAGAATACCTGACGTTTAAAAAACAAACAAACCAACCAAAGGAGTTCAGCTCCTATTACTCGAAGTGCCATTTAGCAATGCTAATTCTAGGAGTGATTCACAGTTTTTAATTCTCTCCTGTTTAAATTAAAATGATGAGAAAAAGCTTAAATTGGAAGGAGAAAATGTCCTCTGCTTAAACATAAATGCCAGAAGTTTGTGTTTGTGATTGTAAAAATGAAGGCAGGACACTGATCAAATAATTTGAGAAGGAATCATTTCAGCATCTGACCAACACAAACCAGAGTCTTTTAAAACAAGAAGCAGACTTGCGAGCAGTAGCCTATGCTACTGGAAGCAACTGGTGATTTGAGGCTCAGTTGTTGGGATGATGTTTAGTGCTGTGATTTCTATCAATCATACTATCTGGAAAGCTGTCGCAGAGCACAGAAATCAAATGTGAGCAGGAGTTCTGGCAGGTGGAATTCATGGTGCTACAAACTCAGTGAGAAACTAGGCAACCTTTTGTGTAGCTTTTAGAACAGAAATAAGCTAATATGTCCTTGTGGCTAGCGATAGGAAGAGTGTCAGTATGTGGGGGCACAGTTCAGTCTCATCTATTCAAGTCACACAAGATGCATTCAGATTAGTCTGAAATGCAGGACAAAAAACTATCAAGAAACAAGATACAAAGGCACAGTCAATTATATACAGGATATTAGAGTATAAACAATTCTGCCTTATTTGTGATATCTGCATATAAATGCAAAATTGTGCTGTGCCTCTTTAGACTCAACAATATCAGTTGAAGTTATATTTATTTCTGTCTTTTGATTTTGTCATCTCTGTTTTGGCAGCTATGAAAATAACAGAGGGTGGGGTTGTCATTTTCAAAATGAATCATAATTTGACCTCTAGCAAGCTCTGCATATGAGCTACAGATGACAATTTAGCACCAGCTGATTCTGACTCCTGCAGAAGGGGTATGGAAGAACAAGCACTAGTTGGCCATTATAACTCATAACTCATTATAACTTATCTTCTCAGTCAAGATTCTTTCTAGGTCTTTCCCTAAAAAAGGGATGCATATTTTGGCCGGATAGTAAAAGAAGTAGATGCAGAGGCAAATAAGATGGTGGATGACAAATAAATTAACCGAATATTAGCAAATTTGCATGAACAGAGTTGAGTGCTGAAGTTTAAAAACAGTTTCTAAACAAAGAAACCCATGATTTACATGAAAATGAGAATCCGAAAGTATCTCTAATAAAGGTTTGCATGCTGAAAGCAGAAAATTTAGTTTTTCTCTGAGCCCAAATGATGATCTGAAAACTGTATTCTTCTGTTACCTAATCCTGGAGGTACTTAAATTTACCAGCTAGGTCCTTCATCTGTTTTAAAAAGAAAAATTCCCTTCAAACTGCATCTGAGTGCCTGAAACCACTCCAATTCTGAGCAACTCAGGACTTTACTCTTATCTGAGTCTGGTCAAAGTAGGGATAAAAGTAATCTCCTCTAAATTTAGATGTCTTCAATGTACAGGCATTTATGTCTGTGCAAATCAGTGGGAAGAATGCTTTATAATAGGACGGATTTTATAACCTCTTCAGAACCAATGGAAAGAAATAGGCATTTCTGCTGCAGTATTTAACTGATCTGTTTTCAATGTCTATATCAGAAGATGAATCACGTCCTAGATGTGCCCAAGTGTCTGTCCGCGCTGTAGACATATAAAATAGATTAGACGAATCTTGCCAAATTAGTTTTTGCTGAAGTCCCCTAAGGATTTTGATCTGATAAATGACCTCTCACTGTGTCTAATACACATCTAAAGAATCAAAGTCCCTTAAAAACATTTTCAGGTGGCTGCTTTTCACACATGCAGGGAACTGTAGACCAGCCCCAAACCCATACCTATGTGGTTCAGTCACTTGTAGGTTATTACAAAAAAGTCTAAATCTTCCTGGTATAAGTAGTGCTGACTGATTGGAAGACTCTCAATTCCCATTTTTAAGGAAAACCTCAGTGCAAAAAGGAATTTGAACTTAATTTGGGTGAAATGAGTGGAGGTCTGTAAATTGTGGTTGGGGTAATTTTCATGTTGTGGTACCTTTCATGTTTTCTATAACATGTGGCTGGGCCACTGCACATTTATTCTGTTTTTTTGCTGCCAAGAATGTTTCGTTATTTCATACCAAAAGAATCATTGCATAAAATGTGTAAATTTGCCATGGGAGCAGTTATCAGAGCCCAGGCTTTGGGTATAGGCCAATTTTTGCTCTGTTTCCAGTCTCAGGAAACTTCTGTTCCTTTCCTGAGCAATGGTACCCTTTCAACAGGAATGTAAAGCTGGACCCCAGCTCCAAGCGCAGACAGTGATGATTACACGAAGCTACCTGGAGACAGGAATTGCATTCCCATCAGACGTGTATCATGTGCATACATCTTTCAAAGTTTATGTCTTGACCTGGTCTTGATCCTAGCTGATTCTTGTTTTTTTTGATTTCAAACAGATATAACATACATGTAACACAGGAACACTTATTAAATCTCTGCACTGCCAAGTGTAATTTTCCCTGCAGCAGCCGCAGATCTCAATGCTCATTACGACACATGAGTCTCACTAGAGAAAAGACAACATTGTTTCTCAGCAACAACACCACAACGGATTTATCTTTCCACCCCAGCTTCCATGTTGATATTCACTTTTCTCTGCACGATTTCAACCAGCAGACCTACGCCATGTTTCAAGTGCGTATTCAAACCCAAAACTGTCTTATGTCTCTGAGGTTTGGGTAATCCTTGAGCCTACCAGGAGACAAGATCCTCTTAAGAGCTGACCTGCATGTGTCTGGGCTCTGATGCAGTGGGCAGTTTGTGTCTGCCACCCCATGTCCCAGCTGCTCCTGTGCTCTCGTCACAAGGTGGACATCGGGCAGTGGTGGGATCTGTCCTACAAGTGCCCTGACGCTGCACGCTGTAAGAACAGGTGAGGTTTTTCAAAAGCCTGTCTCAAGGTGCTACTACAGGGGATTCCCAGGGACCAGAAAGCAGCTTGGTTTCAGTCTGCTCCCCTGCCTGGCCACGTGACATGTAGCCCTTAGTATTAAAAAGGGAAAAAATGAAGCTTCCTCCTTTTACACCTCATACCACAGCCCCCAGTAAGAGTGAAGTTGAGCCCATACTCCCACATTGAACACCATACTTCTTCGAGGATGTGGAGGTCCTCACTCAGGAGCTCATCCCCCTTCACACAGGGCTAACAAAGTCAGATACAATCACAGCAATAAAATCAGATACTTTGGACCATGCTATTTACCCTTACCCCAGTCCCTGTCTCTTAAGGCCTTCCTTTTCTTCTCATTTAGGCAGTCTGGTTATGTGTAGTCTCTCTAAATGAAAATCTCACCCACACCTTTTCTAATTCCACCTGCAGCATTCTTCTCTTCTGAAATGCACCCCACCTTTTTTTCTACAAAACCTAGTGTTTCCAGATGTCACAGAAGGCTTCCAAGTGGAAGGCTTGCCGTTCTATCAATTCCAGAAAGCCTGATGTAAAAAAAAGCCCAATTCCAATAACAGGGGCACTAGAGAAGTGAGTTACAGCTGGTCCTGACTCTGCCCCAGCAGGGCATCACTTGGCAGCTTTTTACATAAAGGTGAAAATAAAACCAAGAAATGGTTTCTTGCTTGACCTTGCCCGCACATTACCATCTAAACCCCTCTTTTCTTCTGTCATAAGAAATTCAGTAACACTGAAATATTAAAATAAAATCATCCATTTGTGTGAATAATTGTGAAGATGGTAATCTTCAATTATTCAAAGTTATTCATTTAATTTAATATTTAAATTCAAACCATTTGGACAAGGAGGGTAGCACAGGCACAATATTTTCCGTTTTGTTGTTTGTCTTTCACTTCCTAAAGCAATTGAACATACACAAGTCTTAGAATAGCAGTAAAAGTGATTACATGATTAAAAATGTAAGGGTCTGCTTTATGCTAAGACTTTTGCTAGAAAGAAATGGGTTTCATGAATATTAAAATACACACTAGTTAGAATAACAGAAGTAACAACAAAATCAACACCAATAATAATAATGGCAATCAATTTATGTCTTATGGTAGATGCTTTTTTTGAAATTACAGACTATTTTTTTTAAATCCACCCTAAAATACTATTTTTTAGAAAGTATTTAATCATGACATTCTAGAGAAAATCTTAGTTGGGGGTGGTGGTGATTTTTGAAAGAGAAAGGAGAGCTAAATATTATCTATTAATGGTATTTTTATTTTTGTTTTCCCCAAAAATATGCAAAAAGTGGGTTTTTTTAATTTTGAGATTGCTAGATGGATTTCTGTAATTTCTTCCCCCCTCATCCAATTATCTTTCTTTTTTTATCATTAGTCCTTCCTTTATTTCTTTCTCTCTCTTTCTTTCCTTCCTTTCTGCCTCTTTCTTTTCTTCTGTCTCTCATTGTCCTTCTCTATTTCTTGTTTTTTCAGTATGTTGTCTTTATCTTATTTTCACCTTAAATAAAGGTGAAAGAAAGATAGAGAAATCACAAACATTTCTTTACTATAAAAAAGACTTATTTTAGGGAAAATTCAGTTTTAATTCCAAAGTATTTAAGATAATATGACCACATATTTCAGTGAGGTCATGTCATAACTGGAACAGTTACTGTAACAGTAACTTCTAATTCAGTTAATTGACTATAGCTTTCCAGTGCTACCTCACAACCCATATTTAAGTTTCAAACCCTGAAAAAACATGCATTATTTAAACGTATAATATATTTACTCTCTTCAGTGAAGTGTAAAGTTCATATGACTTATTGCTGAGTGTGTTTCTTTAAAGATATGTTTGGTATTGTTACAGTAACCTCATTTTTTATTGAATACCGGAGTGAATAACTATGTAAAACCTGCATGATTTGTTGGCATTAAAGCTAAGGCTGCCTCCAGGCACTGTTAACTTATGCATCATCCTCTACTTAATTTCTCTGTTTTGTTTTAATTTGTAAACTGTCTCTGAGCTGGAATGCACATTTTTCATGTAGGTTTTCTTTGCTGGTATTAAGAACCTATCTTACTCTCCTGAGTATATGGCTTACTTTATAATAGGTGCAGAGGAACAGAGTTTATTAAATTGCAGTAATACACTTTGCATGTTTCATAAGTGCACAAGAATTCCATTTAAATGAGGTTTTTAATTTTGTGTACCTCATGCCTAAAATGACATTTGTGCTGGCTTGCCAGATATAAAATGATCAGTCTGCTGGTCAGCTCTCTTGTGTCCTTTTATTTCTTTTCAAGACTTTACCATCTTAAAGGCTTTGTACAAAATCAGACCATCATTTAAGTCCATGGACTCTCCTTAAAACTAAACTACCTGATTTCGTTGGTAGTTTTTCAGCTCAACCAATCTATCAGATGTCTTCTCTTCTTTTTTCAGCCAGATTAAAGGTGTTGTCCAAGATTTTAAATTTGCCTTCCAGTTCTAATTTGTGGATGAGAACAACAAGCCAGAGAGTGAGTCACAGCATAGGGATCCTGAAAGCTGGTCTGGATCTCTCCCAGATTAAGTTTTAGACTGCGTTAGGGGGTAGTCATATCCATCTTCTCTACAAGGACTTAAATTTTCTTGCTGAGGGAGGCAGTTTGTTTGAATCAAGCTGGACTGCAGCCGGTCCACAAAAGCAATGTGGATCACTGGGAGGTCTGGACATCAGTGGACATTTCACACTGAGGTCACATGGTCATTATAACATCCTTAAATGAGTTCTAGGGCTGCTAGGAACTGCATCACTGTCACAAGGTTATTGCTGAAAGCATAGGCTTAGAAAGCTGAATTAACTTTCCCTCTTTTTTATGCCCACTAAACAGTGATTGATGGCAACACCGCTGTTAAAATCTTAGAAGTGGTCTGGTCTCCACGAAAGGATGTGTTTCACCTGAAAAAAAAAAAAACAAACAAAAAACAACAACCAAAAAACCCCAAACAAACAAAAAAACAAACAAAAGCAAAAAACCCACCAGACACTGAGTGTGTCATTAACCATAGAATGGTTAGAGTTGGAAGGGACCCCAAAGATCACCTAGTTCCAACCCCCTGCTATGGGCAGGGACACCTCCCACTAGACCAGGCTGCTCAAAGCCCCATCCAGCCTGGCCTTGAACACTTCCAGGGATGGGGCAGCCACAGCTTCTATGGGCAACCTGTTCCAGTGTCTCACCACCCTCGCAGTAAAGAATTTCTTCCTCACATCTAATCGAAATCTCCCCTCTTTCAGATTAAAACCATTACGCCTCATCCTATGCTACATTCCCTGATAAAGGCTCTCTCCCCATCTTTCCTGTAGGCCCCCTTTAAGTATTGGAAGGCCGCAATAAGGTCTCTTTGGAGCCTTCTCTTCTCCAAGCTGAACAACCCCAACTCTCTCAGCCTGTCCTCATAGCAGAGGTGCTCCAGCCCTCTGACCATTTTTCGTGGCCCTCCTCTGGGGTCCCTCCGACAGGTCCATGTCCTTCTTATATTGGGGGCCCCAGAGCTGGACGCAGTACTCTAGGTGGGGTCTCATGAGAACAGAGTAGAGGGAGAGAATCACCTCTCTCAACCTGCTGGCAATGCTTCTTTTGACGTAGCCCAGGATACAGTTGGCTTTCTGGGCTGCGAGCCCACATTGCCGGCTCATGTCCAGCTTCTCATCCACCAGCACCCCCAAGCCCTTCTCCTCAGGGCTGCGGTCAGCCCATTCTCCACCCAGCCTGCATTTGTGCCTGGGATTGCCATGACCCAGGTGCAGGACCTTGCACTTGGCCTGGTTGAATTTCATAAGGTTCGCATGGGCCCACCTCTCAAGCCTGTCCAGATCCCTGTGGATGGCATCGCTTCCCTCCAGCATGCCAACTGCACCACACAGCTTGGTAATGTCGGGTTTGATTCTTGTTCAGTGAGAAAAATTACATGCAGTCATTTGATACCTGATAAGTGAGGTACTTCATCTTCTCCAATAAAAGAGAAATATACATATTTCTGGTAGAAGTTAGCAATGTCTTTTCTGATGCCTGTGTTACTGACTGAGCATTTGAATGCCAAGTTGTAAAGTATCTTCTTCCATCAGAAATGTCTTAAGATGTTTGACATCAACAATAAATAATCTCATTTCTTTATAACTGGGAACAAAAGGGCAATGAGGTTGGAGTGAAAGAACAAGGTTTTCATTATTAGAAGTCTAATAACGTCTCGTTAGACTTAAAAAGTGATATTGAAATCTTTTCCTAAAAGAAGTTACTTCTCATTTGCAGATATAAAATGATCGGTTTGCTGGTCATCACATTTTAATCCTGTGCAGAATCACCTAATTCCATGCACATCACTGTAAATTTATCTGTCTGTCTGTGTTTTTTTTTTTAAGAAGTTTCGTTAAAACTATAGTATTTTAGCAAAAGTAATGTACTGGGTGAGCCTATCATTTTGGACTGCAGATCAGAACATTAAAATTCAGGCTTACACAAATACATCAATTAGAAAATTTTTATTCTTCATTGACTGTGTAGTAGGCTGTCCAGATAGTTTAAGAAGGAAAATTTCAAAATTGAGGGAAATTAGAAATGAAGTTGACTGAGAGAGATTTTGAACATAGGAGTATATGGAATTTTTTATTGAAGTGAATAAAAACCCTCAAAAGTTCATAATAAAAAAGGAGGCGATATCCCCACATCTAGCTAACTAAGCAAACAATTAGAAAAAAAATATTTAACAGGCAAGAAAGAGTAATCAGTGTAAATCAGTCTATCTGAAGAATAAATTTTGAGAAAAAAAGCTGAAATTATTGTGAAAAATTTGTAGAGCATGAGCGAAATGAAAGGAGGTGCCTTCAAACAAAATCTGGTGTCATGTGCCACTTACTACATGGAGATAATTCAAATTTTTATGATGGGGTTTTGTGTTTGGAAAAATAATAAAATAAAATACTTGTATCATGTACATATGATGAAGCATTTTGCTCTCCACGTATAACTTCAGAAGATGTTAAACAATAGCTTCTAGAATCAAATTTTTTTTTTTTAATTAGAAGACCTAGATGTCTTGCACGCAGGAGTCTTAGAACTAGAAGAGATCTCTTGCTTTTTTCTAAACAAGATTTAGTGTTATCAGAAAACTCTGTAAGATTTTTTTGCTAATGTTCATGAGGTAAGTGTAATGATTCATGCAACTGCAGAGTACTTAATGATATAAATCTAAGATATAACAGTAAATCTGATATGAGTTGAAGTTAATAAAGAGTTAAATAGTAAGAATTGTTGCCAGCAGTATGGAGTTTTCTAAAGCAAACATGTCTTAGCAAATATTTCTTTTTCTGATAAGGATGCAAGTTTTCTCGCTAAAAGTAACTCCATAACAATAACAGATTTTGTATGTACTGCCTAAGATTCTGATTAATTACTGCTATATAACATCAATAAAGCATGTGTTAACATTGATTTAAACATGGAGGACTGACATATCTCAGGAAATCGTTCTTAATGAGGAATTGTTGTTGGAAATAATATTTCTAGTGAGATACTACAGCAATCAGCAGTGTCTCTGGCTTTTCATAATTTTTTCTTGATATGGCAGTAAATATATAAATCACTACTGAGAGAAGTGAGGGATCCTTGCATGGATCGCATGGGCTTTAAATCAGGCCTCTGTTCTCACAGCTCTGAACTGCCGCATTCTCTATTTCTAGCCATGTGGCACTTCTCATCTGCTCTTCCATCTGGATTTTTCATTACCATTAAAGGTGTTTTTTTGTCAACCATCTTGACCATTTGAAAGCCTAACCATTATTTGTTCCATATGCTAGCTGAATCTTAGCCTTTGAATGTTCTAAAATTTTATTAGATCTTCACAGGGTTGTACACTGATGTTACACTGTACGCTCCATAAACACAAATAACAATTTTTTATATTTAGGTACCTTTGTCAGAGCCCAAAGACTTCTGTGTATTTCATTATATTTCATTACAAATCTGTGCTTAGATGCATTGATTTTGGATCTTAATAACTTGTAAATAACATGCTGTTAACTTTTGACACTATACCATTAACATCTAAATTTAGTACCCACTAGTTTAATGTCACTTGTTTTTTAACTCCAGTTTAATCTCTAAATACATATTAGCATGCCTTTTCCACCTAAACAGTTAAGCTCATATTTTTCATAATAGTTTTAACAAAAAATAATTAATTGTTTACTTCTTCAGGTACTTCTTTCTAAATCCACATTCCGCTTCTTGAACCGCAAATAAAGATCAGTGACTAACATTGGGGCATTATAATCTTTAAATAAGGATCATCTTATCACTGAAAAATATGAACTTCAGGTTATGTTTTCTTGTTGATGTATCATGCGTGTAATTCCATTAAGAGAGGTTATGCGAGCACATCCACAGGAGAATTGATCTGTTTTTGTTATTCAAGTCTATCTTCAGTCATTCTTCTGTGTTTATTCCTGCGGTGTTTCCCGTCCTTTCTTGGCTTACAAGTTAACTCTTTACAGGTGTAGCTCATATAGATAATTTCTGCTGTAGCAGGCATGCATAACAGTTAATTGACTATTACTTTGCTTGGGATCTCATGAATGAATTAATTAGGCACTCATTAAAGCTTCAAGGAATGGCTGGTATATTTCCATTTCTTGCACAATTAATGTAAAGGAGTGGTTTCTACTATGCTCTGCAGTAACAGTTCAATATTTGGTTTATCTTCCATTTGGAAAGTTCCCCTCTTCCTTTAGATGCTAGTCATTTCCATGCTGCTGAGCCAGGAAAGACTTGCTAGAAACTCAGTCTAAGCATGACCCTAATGTCTTTGCAACTTGCAAGGTTCTGCCTCCTACAAGATATTTGCAACCTTCGGTAGAATTAGGACAACATTTTCATTTTCAGAGTAAAGATGAGAAGCGGAATTCCTCATCCTTCACATGCGGGTCTGGACTATACCAATTAAAATTCCAAATTGGAACTGTTTTATAATACATTTGTACCCTGTAAAATACTATAGTATTCAATCAGGGATGGATTTACGGGGGGAGGGAGTGGAGGAACCTTCCTTTCATCACTTCCACTGTTTAGCATGAAATGTTCTCCCGTTCACATGGGGGAGAAACATCACACAACCACCCTCACCCCCGCCTCGCTCAGCGCCTCAGAGTAGCAATATGGATGCAAAAGTAATCTTTATTTAAAGGCACAGTAATAATTCTGAGACTTTTGCTTAAAATCTGAAAGCGCCTAAACAGTTCTGACTTTCTGATTTACTAAAATATTAAACCTCATGAAAGAGTAACACATAAGGCATATCGTCAATATATTTGCACAACTCCCAGCTAACAAGCAGCAGGCAAGATGTGTATTCCTTGCATTACTCTTGTTTTCCTGTGTTTTCTTATTTCAGCAATCTAAATCTTGTCGGTATAATCTTGAGGAAAATTTGTGTCAACATAATCAATATTATAATTAATATAAGAAGATTTCACAGGCAAGTTAAGAAATTCCAACTGGTGATAAGAACCTTAAAACCAATGTAAGTTGCTGATTTAGTTATAATTTTGTAATGACAAATGGTTTGACAGTAAGTCTATGCAGTTAACCATTACTCTAATTAAAGTTTCCAAAAGGGGGGACATTCTGACTCCCAGACAGGCTCAGGATACAAGGAACGCATTGCTTGGCCTACAAGAGCAAGCTGATTTCTGCGCCTCTGTAAAAAAGCCCTGTTAAACTAATTTCAAGGGAAGACTGTGAACCCAAAGCATTAGGTAGAAAGAATGCTTTGTAAAGAGCTGCTGTAAAAGCATGAAACTTGATTTTATTTATTCAATCAGAAAAGCCATATAAAAATCTAACAAGACTGATACTCAGTTTCTCCAGTTAAAAAGGTTGCTTTCCATTACTGCTTCTGTTGGTAACTCATTAGGGCCTCATCTTCTTTCTGCGAAGTCAGTAACTACATTTCTGTCCTGAGAGCAGTACTGGGTCACAAGGAATTGCAGCTTGTGTCCTCGGTACTTTTTTGTGATAGAGGAAATACAAACAGTAGAAGGCAGCTGGTCCAACAGCTAGCTAGCCATCTGACCTGCAGGCCAGGTTTTAAAACTCTTCAAAAACTACCAAAAATAATGAAAGAGACTGTTTTACATGTCATCTTCCAGTAAATGATATATGCCTTGGTTTTTTTGTCTTTTAGATTACTCGTATCAACTCCAATCAAAAGTACACGGAAATTGTGTGCGTACGCACAAATACAGATTTGAACCTGGATCTTCCATGTGGGCGGGGAGCGAATAAAGTGTACTTCTGAGATGAGTTTTTCTGTTTCTTTTATTAGAAAGAATCTCAATAACACTTTGTTTTCATCTGGGTACGAAACAGGAAACATTGAAACTGGAAAAGCTTTGTGATTGAGGCAGGCTTTTCTCGATGAGTTCTCCATATGCCCCTTTCATCTCTCCAGATGCCTTTGTCTGTTTATACTGTGCTCTACACAGGGATACCTAGCTGAATTTTACTGGCCCCTAAATCAGCAATGTCTTGGAGGGCAGACTAGATGAACTAATAGACTTTTTTGCTCATAAATGGTGGCAAAACATTCGAAACTTCCTCTTTTTCTGCTGTGTTAAACTGTATCATGTCTTAGAATAACACAACGCACCATGAAGGATTACACTTTGACTGGATATCATTCAACCTGTATCGAGCTGGGATACTATCTCCCTCCCTACCAGCTCCAGTCTCCCTGCCCAGACACACATCTAATTTTGTCTGTCCTCTGCCAGCGCCTCTCACATGGGAATCGTTTTCATCTGTTATCTCTGTTACCTTTTTGCTTCTCCCACTCACTTCCACCCTCCTGGTTCCTCTTAGGCTACAGTCACCCATCAGTTTTAATTCAAGCCAGCCTTCATTTGTATTCTTCTTTTCTTTTCGTCTTTTAATGGCATTGTGTTTTGATTCCTGCCATGATGCTCCTTTTTTTCGGCAGTTGCTGCTTCCTCCTGCCTGTCGCAGCCCCTTTGCATGCCACCCGCCTCAGCCACTCTGGCTCCCTCCACATTATGGCTCCCCTCAGATCCCCCCAAGCTCCTCTCTGCCATTTCCACTCCATTGAAACAGCCCTTACCAAGGTCAGCCGTGACCTCTTCTCTCTCTCGGCCTCCTTTCGACTCTCATCCATCTCAGTCTATTGGCTACATTCAGCAAAACCTATCATTTTCCCTGCCTTAATCCTGCATGGCACTTCAGTTTCCTAGCTCCTCTCTAAACGCCCTTCAACTGTATTTTACAATTGCCTTCTCCTCCCCTCTTGCACTTAACACTGAAGCCCCATGAGGCTCCACTTACATTCATTTTATTTTGCTTCCCCTTCTATGTATTATTCCTGATCCTGGATGTCGTCATTCAAAAAAATCAGTCTCTCTATCCTCATCTTTCTTATACTTGAGTACATGTCAATGTATGCATGCATATACGTGTTTATGTCACAACTGTAACAGCTTTGTTCCACTTGCATGTGCATGTTGAAAAGTGAGATCTCCCCCTCTTTCCCTGCATTCATTCTACACTCTCCTTTATACTCCCCGTTCTCAGATGGGTCTTCAAAAATTCAGAATTGATTTCTAGCCCTTGTTATCCCCCTCTAGTTTTTCAGCAGGACTCATTGATGAGATCTCTCTCTTCTCTTCTGATGTTCCTTGACAAAAATATGTGGGTATCTCAGTGTAGTAAGTAACCTCTTACTTTAATTGCCAAGTTCTTTCACCTTGCACCTTCATCTAGGATGCTGTAAAATTTCTGTGGTTGCCCATTTCCATTTTGTCCATTCCTTCCGCTTTTTCCTACTTTTCATTTCATATTCTCTTCAGGCCTATTGCATACCATGACACTGCTCTGGCTGACTCCAGTTCACAAAGTAAAAAAACTGATTGTATATTTCGTTCTCCATATGCACTTTTATTGTGAATCTTGACCTCTCTGAAATGGTTACTGTGCCTGAACATCCATATATCCCTCTAATGTGCTTCTGGTATACATCAGTGTTCTCAAGAAAGACTCTGGGAGACATCAGGACTGATGTAAGCCTTTACAAGTTATTTCTCTTTCCCAGCAGTGATCTCTGTACAATGGTGGCCAAATTAATACATGCCTAGTATTTATACACATTTGATTTCCCTGGGACAGCACCTTTTTTTCCTCTCCCTTGTATTAAACTGAGCATATTGCCAGACCTTGGCAAATAAAAATAAGACAGTAAAATGCAAAATGGAATACAATCACAATCCTTAGTTATTCTCAAAGTATTCAGTGGCAAAGGAAAGGTCTATTGCATTTTTTTCCTATTCATGAGAATATAAGGAAGTTTGACTATTTCCTCGATTAACAGAAGAAACAGAAGAATGTATTTCACTTTGTGCTGGGTGAAAGAGCAGCAGTCAGAGGCACTGCTTCTGAGGGGGGTATGTGGCAGTGAGCAGTGAGGTAGTACTTCAGCCGTACTGAAGAGAAGAACATCGAGGGAAAGAAAACACTGCAGCACCAGTGACAGTGAATAAAGCTGAGTATGCAAATCAGTAAAATTCCCTTTCCTAGTCATATGCAGAGGTATGCGACTCCTTCTTATTATTTTTTTCAGATTCTTTGGGTTTATTATCAAACACAGCACGGTGGTAGCCATGGGAACACTGTTAAGGTATCTAGTTTGCCAGGCAGGGATAGGACTTTGCAATCCCACAGGATGCTGTTCAAAGTATTTTATAGATTTTTTGTCCACATTTCAGTGTTGCCAACATACGTACTGTAGCATAATTGACGGGGGTTATTTTGCAACACCTTAAAGTTTTTCACTAAACTTTTTGCACAATCATGTTAATATAGGTTTTGAAGAAAAGCTATAATACAACCAGAATACAACATACTTTATCAGTTTTATTCCTCTGGCAATTTTTTCCATTTCATTTTTCTATTTACATTCCCTTTCCCCAATCATGTCTTACAAGTGTAAAATGCCTTACACCTGTAACGTGTGTATAAGGCCAATGGTGAGACCGAGATAACATGTTTTTTGTTTTCACAGCTGAAATCGGCAGTCCAGAACAAAACATGATTCACTTTTCCCTCCAAGACCAGTGTATGTCATTGCATGAACTGGCAAGCTCGGCTTGCCCAGATAATCCTTTCACATTTAGATTACTTCATGCCAAGGATGCTGAGAAGGGGGAAGGTGTGTGTGGGAAAGCAGGGAGAGGAGGAAATACACACAGATGAACCAGGTTCCACCCTCGCTCAATCCCATCTCAGAGTGGCTGCGCAGCAGATGTTATCCAAAATGCCAGCATTGTGGGATGTGAGAAGCCAGGATCTCCTCTCATTCATTTCATTCCGGTTGCATATATATTGCCTGGAGATAGGATTCCCTCCCCAGTTTTGGCCCCAGTGTAAGAATGTAATATATTTCAGGGCAATTTGGTTTTGTCTCCTTCACAAGTGTGCTTATGCCATGAATTCAGCAAGGGCAAAAGCTTTTGCTAAAAAAACTAGCAGGTCCGTCTTCATTCTTACCATCAGCTATTGAAATGGGAACACAAATGAAGTGGTCCCTATCTCATTTTGCAGGGATATTGTTGGAGAAAAAAATCGGCTCTCGGTATTTGGTTTTATTTCTGATTTCCTGACTCATGCAAAACTAATGATTTACATTTTAGCCTGTGGTAAATTAGGCCACTATTTCCAGAATACATAATAGCAATCAGAAATTGCTTTGTGCTTTACAGGATTATTGTACCAGCTGTTGTTGCCCAACAATGTTACAAAAATCAGGTGTTTAACTGGCAGCATCGCTGCAACCTTGGAAATGTCCTTTGGTGCTTTTTCTAGCCTTGAGAGATAAAACCATAAAAACACAGGAAAGAAAATGCCTGTGTGCCATAGCAGTACCAACATGAAGTGCTAATACTGCATTTGGGAAAACTTTGTGACCTCTTTTGTCTTCAGGGAAGGGACTTTTTCCTTAAAGTAGCAGAAACTTCTCTGAAACTCATTCTGACTCCATCTGTTTTCCAATGGCAGTCACACACAGATACTGTTTATAGCTCAGGAAGGAATGTGCCAGACCAAGTTTTCATTACCTGATCTTACAGTGCTCCAGTAAAGCACATCATCCAGAGCTGCCAAGAACGGCTCTGGGCTTGGGTGTTTTGTAGCATTGGAAGGAACAGAAACAATCACAGAATCACAGAAACTTCAGAGTTGGAAGGGACCTCTAGAGATCATCTAGTCCAACTCCCCTGCTAAAGCAGGATTGCCTAGAACACATCACTCAGGGCTGCATCCAGGCGAGTCTTGAAAATCTCCAGAGAAGGGGACTCCACAGCCTCCCTGGGCAGCCTGTTCCAGTGCTCTGTCACCCTCACTGTAAAGAAGTTTTTCCGTGTATTTGAACGGAACTTCCTATGTTCCAACTTGTGCCCGTTGCCCCTCGTCCTGTCACTGGGAACCAATGAAAAGAGTCTGGCACCATCCTCCTTCAACGCACCCTTTAGATACTTGTATGCCAATGAGAAACCAAAGTGTCTGGTCTGATGTCAGTAGGATGTAAGGAAATAAAAGACAAAAAAATTAATGTGTTGTGAAGCAAATAATTTGCATAAAAATAATTAGAAAGAAAGTTCTACCTGTGGCAAGCAGAGGGGAATATTGGAACAGAACTGGTTTCAGGACAAGTAACACTCACAGCAGAGTGCTTCAGTAGAAAGGATTGGAAATATCCATTTGCTATTGAAGGGCACATACATACAAGTGCAACTCTGAATACTCCATAGTAAAAGGTGAGATGGCTAAAAATCAATGCTCCTATAAACAAACTAGTTATAGCCTATCAAGGAAGATCAGTTATTATGATCTAATCAACATCGGAAGGAGCCTGGCCAGGTGTGAAGAATCACAGCATTGGAGGGGTGTCCAATTGGAAGTTCAGCTCTGCTGCTCAGAGACAGGGCAACTAGGAGCAGGCTGCTCAGAACTGTGTCCGTTTGGGGTTTGAATATCTCCAGGAATAGAGACTTCGCAACCTCTCTGGGCAGCCTGCGCCCATGTAATGACTACCCTCAAAATAAAAAAGGTTTTCTGTATGTTTAAATGAATTTCCTGATTTCAGGTTGTGCCTGTCACCTTTTGTGCTTTTTCTGGGAACCAACAGAGAAGAGTCTGGGGGAGTTCTTTACTTCCCACATCAGTTATTTATATACATTGGTTAAGATCCCCCTGGAGCCTTCCCTTCTCCAGGCTGAACAGTCCCAGCTCTCTCTGCCGTTCCTCATATGACAGAAGCTTCAGTCATCTTCCTGCCCCTTTGCTGGATTCTTGCCAGTATGTCCATGTCTCTCTTGTACCGGGAAGGCCAGCACAGGACCCAGATGTGTCTTGCCAGTGCCGAGTAGAAGAGCAGCATCACCTCCCTCAACCTGCTGTCAGTCTCATACTACAGTTAATACTACAGTGTCGTTACTATAGTTCTGCTAAAGTTAGATGGTAATTTAAAAGCTAAGAAGTTCTTTCTCGTCCTTTGGAACGACACTGACAACTTCAAAGCACTCAGCTATTAAAAGCTTATTTTTCTGAAAATTTTAATGGATATTCTTTTGACATTGCAGAGCATTTCTTCTAGAGAGGTGGTCATCACATAGATCTATTTAAGCTTGTATTGCCTAATTAATAAGAATAACTGTAGGTAAGGATTATTGACACCAATAATCAAGCACTGACTGTAATGAGATGAGGAACATTTTGAATCTATTGGCCAATGCCCTGTGATGCCTATAGTATTGATCAAACATCCATTTTCTGAACATCTGATAAGGAATAGCACTTCCAACAATCAAGAGAACTGAAAATACAGCCTGTGATTTTCATGTTAGAGAGGATTAAGGGTGAGCTGCCCTGCAAAGAATAGATATCCAAGAGCCATAGCAACAGCAAGGCAAGCAGGGCAGTGCTCTCCCCAGCATGGGGTCCAGTCCCACCTTGCCTGAAGATGGACAGCAGAGTGTGGCTGAAATAGCCCAGGGATAGCCAGACACACTGGTCTGAGGTCCAGCCAGCCAGGCGAGACAAGTCAGGCATGAGGCTGAGCACAGCATGCCTGCAAGGAGCTCAGGCAAGGACCACAGGTGGAGTAAATGCAGCTCCTTACTTATCTCATGGGCAGAGGGTGCACAGATGGAGGACAAGAGTGATGCTTCTCCTTGATCCTCGTAACAGAGCTGCTTTCATGGCAGTCAGCTCCAAGGTGTAACATCTGCACCAGATCAGAGCAGATCCTGAGCACAGGCAGCCCAAGCCCTTGGGATGAGAAGGGGGACAGAAGCTGCAGAAGAGGAGTATGCAGTAAGACGTTACAGGACAATTTCAACCTGCTGAGGCACTCAGGGCCTTGATGGTTTATCCATATTATTTACTAAGCTAACAAATATTTATTTGGTGACATTCTGGTCTATTCTCAAATACAGCACTTAGGGTTAAATTTCACCCCCATGCCCGTAGTTCACAATGGAAGCAAAACAGGGATATGAATTTCCCATTTAAACGTACTCAGTGAAGTTACCTTCTGTGAGCTGATCCTTACTCACACAAAGCTCTTGTTAACACCAGAGGAAGCTTTCTTTGGGAGCCTACAGCAGCAGTAGGTGCTACATGCTGAAGTGTTTCATTCATGCTAGTAAATCCTTCTATTTAGTAAAACACTTACATCCCCTGTATTGATTCAAGTTATCCATCTACCTGCTGCATTCCTTTGTCTCTAATGGGAGTCTGATTTAGAGTTGATTTCTTCTCTGTAACAAACGTGTACAGTGTATTACAGATTTAACTATGATATTTATCCCTTACAACAGAATGCCTGAATCCCTTATGGGCATTCGATTGTCATGCAACTAGACCCTTCCATTCTGCAACAGAAGACATTGAAGTTCAAAAGAGATTTTAAGCCACTTTGCCACCATTTTCAAAGTCTGTCGAGTGTAAGTCTTATTTTGAGCCTCAGCAAGTTTATTAATCTTTTTAATCACAATCGTACATTGCTGATACATGGAAATACAAAAAGGTTAGGTTTGTCCATTACTTTAAGTTCGGCATATACTGGAAATACATTTTTCTCTTTTAATTTATTCTTAAATCAGGATAATGGTCTAGAGTAGATGTGGGATTCTTTTGTTCAAACCTGTGTTTTTAAGGCTTGGTGAATGCTTTAGAAAAGATAGATTTTGATTAGTGGTGAACATTTATCTTGCATATAGATTTTGTGTTTGAATTGGAAATACTCTTTCTTTGTTGATCCTGGTAGGTAGTATGGCAATTATAAGATGCTATTGCTCATGGTGAACTGGTCATTTGCCTTTATGGGATCTGTATCTCTGCAAACATCATTAAAGATCACTAAAGAAACAGTTAATATATTTACATAATCAAAAAGGAAGATAATATTTAGAGAAGATGTCTGGCAAAGCCCAGCAGCTGCAATACTTAAAAGCAGTGACAACTTATTTAAGACGTTATTTTGAGGAAGCACCTCCCTTTGATCAGCAAAGTGTTACCATTGCAGCAGAAAGAAAATAAGCTGGCAATGAGCATAAAGAAGAACTCTTTCTAATGTACCTCTATTTATCTTTTCTGACTCTTGCTCTTTCAGGTTAAAAGTAAATTTTACTCAATATTCATTTACAAAATATTGTTTTAAAATTCACATAAAATTGTCATTATAGCAAGAACTCTATTTGCTGACAATAAGATTAACACTACCGACAATGTCTATGTTTCTTTCCTTACAGGAATTCACTTTGAAGTACAATCCTAAACATACTAAGAATAATGACAAAAAATAAGATAAAACATAATTCTTTCTGGTTCTCATCTCTTTTGCTACCATTTTAGATGAAATTTGATCTTTATAAATGCATGTGATCCATAAATTAGTGAAGTTCAGTAGGAGACAAATCTTTTTAAAGGTATAGGGAATTTTTTTTCCCATAAATACTAGTGAATGTAAGGAAACATGCTATATTCATTTGAAAATTGGAGATATGCTTCAACAGGACTGAACCTGAATATTTGCTTTTTCATCTGTTTCATTTACATTGTCTCAGAAGATCAAAATGCTGAAGGTACAGTTCATTTCAAGATCACGATATCTGAATGAGGGTGTCTGAATACAGATTTAGTCATGGGAGCTGGTTCCCTAAGCTCCTACTGCAGTCAGTGGAGATCTAGGACTCTGAACATAGGTGCCACGTAAAGGTAGCTGTGTGGTGACGTCTGAGACACTCTCACGTGTCCCTGACACCACACAGGGGTGGAAGATCCGTGCTTTTGTTGGAGGCCAGATGGGCATATCCTAGCAGCATGGGGATGACACCAGGCGGCTGAGTGTGGGCGACTGAACTGAGCTCCCTCTCGCCACAGCCTGTGGTGGGAGTTTAGACACCTAACTCACATATGGGCCTCTCCATCTAGATATTTTAATCCAGAGACAAATCCCATCTGAAAAGCTAGAGAAAAGCTGCATGCACAAATTTCCACAACAGAAGCATGTGTATATTCTCTGCCCGTTAAATGCTGTGTGTCATGACACGTACAGATGTCACGTTTGTGCACACTCCAGAAGTTAAAGAGTACAATTTCAGACGAAACTAATTCTGTACCATATGATGGAGGATTGTTTTCAGCATGATATAACTGCATTTCCACAGTGTCAGATAAAGTTGAAAATCTGTGACTACTGCAAAGCAGCCTAATTTATGCCTGATGTGCTCAATGACGCATGCTTGCGCAAATTCCATCATAATCATGCAAAGTAATTTTTCAAATCTGTTTGCATGTGTAAAATAGTTCACATCTGCCTATGATCACATTTCCCAGCATTAGTGGTCTCAGCAATTATGTGCATGTCGACTCGAGCACTTCTGCTCAGGGCCTAAAAGCCTGTATTTTCTACCTACATTGAACATATGCAAGACACTGGATTAAACTTTACCAAATTATGAGAGTGCTTATATAAGAAATTCTTAAAAATATTTATGGGAAAGAAAATGTGTGTGGTGTAACTGCATAATCCATCTTCATATCAAGCGTGGATGTCTGTAAATTATACTCAAAAAACGTCACAGGCACAACAAATGTCACATTTTGCAAAGCTATATTGCATTCTGTGAAACCGTCAGCATTTCTAAGTCATCAGCGTGGGAATCCATATACTGATTTCTCAATATACTTTAAGGTTTACAAAGTCCAAGAATGCTTAACCAAACATATCCACCTCTAGAATCTAAACAGACGGCATGCAGCTAAAACCTACAGTTAGAGGAATTTCCACTTACAGTCCAAAGTTTAGGAGGGGTTGATCGGTTCAAAAATCCCACACACATCGGTATTGATTGTTGCTATTCAGGTCTGCTAACATATACACATTTTGATAGGTTTGTGTAGTCGCTAAGGTTTTGTATTTTAATATGCTCTTATAACAGAATAAATGCATGAAATATGCATTTTGTGTATAGTTCGAAGGTGCATACATACTTTTATAATTAGTAGAACAATCTAGTAACAGCACAGATTGCCCTAGTGGTTTTTTGGGGGAGATAAGCTGTCTGAGATCTTTATGATCAGCTACCAATCCTGGCACCAAACCTCTATAAATGCTGTGCGTTCAGACTTCTCTGCCCAAGCAAAGGCTGCACAGTGGCTACTTTTTTCTCAGTCCAGCAGGATGGTCTGGCATGGTGGCAAATTTGTCTGTACTTCTCACTTTTGCACTAGCAAATCGTATAAAAAGGTTTACTCTTCTCTGAGAATCTCAGCTGGCTGAAAATCCTGGTTCACAGAAACAAACACATTATCCTCCCCAAAGTAGAATTTAAATGGCCTTTATTTTAAACTGTCTACATTTCTATTTATTTAATTAAATAAATATTTTTCTGGTATTTTGCTGCCACACACTCTTCCAGAATATTGAGTTCTCCTGGGACATGCAATAGTTTCGTTTCTGACAGTCAAACTGACATCCAGTTTTCACCCTCTCGCACTTGCTTTGAGATTTAATTTAATTCAGTTGCCCTCTCCCTCTTTGATTTACCATATAATTTGGATAATGAGGAAAAAAGAAAGGCACAGATTGAGGTATTTGACTGGGTAAAATAGCAGCAAATTGTGGTTTACAGTTTTTGATATGTTCTAGGTCAGCTCCCTTTTAATTTCCTTGGCAAAAGTAAGACTGACTTGTATTAGGTAGTTGTCTAGATAACATCTGACAGGAAACATTTTTGCCAGTAATTAACAGTTCAGATGGCCTACCAGATGAGGAAATGCCTTTTTTTCTTTTTTTTTTAATACCTCAAATGGGAAGATAGTGGCTTTCTGCAGTTCAGTGCGTCAATAGCTTGCTGTCACTGATTTCTGTGATACATAGCCGTGATGGTAAATCTGCCAAGGTGAGCCTTGTAAAACCGCTCTCAGTGCTGTCCCAGGGGTGACGGTCAAACTCATCACCATGGAGACTGGCACGGAAAAAAACCCTGCCGTTTGACAGAAAAGAATAAATCTGGGACCAAACCTAGGGTGCCCTGTCTTGAGTCACGATCTTCTGAAGCATTATCATCAGGTTGCTGAGCTACTGTGCTGGCTTGGTGAGTCTGCTTCCCTCTGCAGAAAACATGCCTTGGCATCCAAGCAAGCGTGACTCAGTGGCACTAGCAGTCAAAGTACACGCCAAGTGGCCTTTGTGCGCCGACTTAAGGATTTGCACCCTTACTAAACATGGAGCACATTTCTTTGTTTCCTTTCCAGGAATCCTACAGTGATTCATTCCTAATAAACAAAAGACAGATTTACTGGCCCTGTTTGTCAGACTAAAGATCATCCTCTTCTCAATGCGGTTCCTATAGTTTCCTCATAAATGAAAGATACATTTCAAACCCTTGTTTTTATTCCCTGCTTTGACTTCTTTCTTTCTATGGTAGGGAATTAAAGTCTAGTTTCACTCAAATCCAACTGAGCTGGCATTCAAAGGCCATTCGTGTCCTATGGAGGATGCCCTTTTTAAAGAAAAAGTAATTCAGAACTTGAAGAATGAGAATAGGGATACTGCTGGCATGTAAAAGTTGCTCTCTGTGGTTCAAAAGCTGGGGAAAAACTGTCTACAACTGCGGTGTGCAATGCCTGGCACTGATATGTGGTACATTCACACAAATAATACAGTACGTAAATAGTCCTAGTTCCTAGTTCTTCATTCAGTCTTCTTGCCCTGAACTTTAAGGCAGCCCATACAGATAAATAAAACCCAATACTAGTTACCACCTCTCCATTTGCTTTTCTTGACCTGAATTTTAAGTCTGGGTTTGGCGTAGAGAGGGAGCTTTCTTGCGGTGCCTGAGGCGACCATGGGCTGAGGGGCAGTGCGCGTTATGTTCTTTGCTTTTCAAAACGAGATTCCATCTTCACGGTTACATTCGACATAGATCCGAATCATATTGATTCAATTACAAAGTCACCTTAAAGGCATTAGTACTGCACTGACCACCTCCACAAGTCTGAGATATTCCAGACTGCCATCAATAGTCCCAATTTCATTTCTGAATACCTGCATGTGGCTGTAGCAATGCAATTTCTACACTGAAATTTTATCATTTGCACAGCTCCTGAAACCCATTATATTCTCAGAGTATTAATCCAGTTAACTAGACAAGGTAAGCGTTTTTTAAATTAGTGGGATTTGCTGAGACAGTTGATATTCCCTTATCCAATTATTTATTCTTAATAGCTCACAGGGATCCACTCTGATATGAACCATCTCATTTTCAAAAGTATTTTCAAAAGTGGAGGAAGCAACCTAATGTAGCAAAAGAGCTTAGTTCAGGTCTTGATAAACAACTTCCAGTTAGTTAAAAGAAAAGTACTTCTGTCTTCCCGTAGTGCACGAACCTTATTCTTTAATTTTATTTCATATGTGCTGGGATAAATAAATGCATTAACTGAAGTGCACAGGTTCCTGCTCTGTTCCGTCATACGTCAAATTGTCCCTGTGTTTCCTAACCAGATTTAGTAACTGTGAAAAAAAAAGGCTTTTATTCGAGGAACTAGTAGGTTTTTTAATAGAATAATAAATTTGCCCCCCAAAAATGCATTTTGGATCAGATCAAAATTATTTAAAACTCACATTGTTTACATTACATGTACCTGAAAAAAAAAGGCAGAGAAAACTAGTCAGAAAATAATACAACCTTAAAAATGTTAAATAGTTCCACAGTTAAAATTAAACTGTTCCTTTATTTTAATTTAGTACGTAGATGTAGTGTTATTTTTCCATTTTCAAAGGAGCAAAAAGTTTTCACTTTTCTCCATTCTGAAACAAAATTAAAAAAACAAAATTCCTCTGTCTACAGCATGTCTATTAAGAATAGAATTAGGCCTGCTGATCTGTTTTGATGAATGTAAAAGAATGCAATTCACATTATCTACATGAAAGAAAATAAAAATTAATCTTCTTTTAGGAATAAGGAATGCAGAGCTGGGATAATTTTAAATTCTTGCGAAATTCAGAAACCAGAGTAAAAAGAATTGAATTGAAAAGTATTCAGTCTCAGTGACCTTGGTATCTTAATTACTGGACCCTCAGTCTTTCTATATCCATCTTGCTTTTCCAGGCAAAATATATTTTTACTTTTACTGCATAAATAAATCCTTTTCAGAAAAAGAGTCTATCAATCAGTTGTATTTTTATAATTCTCTAACTTTCTTGAATTTCAGCCTATGGAAACATTCTGCAAGACAAGGCTTTTATTGTGAGGTTGGTCAAAAGCTGGAGCAGGCTGCCTGGAGAGGTTCTGGAGCCTCCAGCTCTAGACATGTTCAAAACTCAGCCTGCTCCAGCCGACCCAGCTCTGAGCAGAAGGGTTGGACTAGAGCATCTTCAGATGGTCTGCTGGCCTCAGCCATTCTCTCTGATTCTAAGATACCCAATTCCACCTACAGTGCACAAATGTCCAATGAATGCCTGGACATTTGGCAGAAATAGCATCTATGTGGCTGCATACAAACCTCTCCACCTGAAAAGCAATCCCAAAAAGATGGGGTGGTCTCATAATAGGTCAAGGCATAAGTAGTATAACTCAAGGCTGTCTGACATAGTGTGAGAAATCTGAGAACTGCTGATTATTTCTAGAATAGCTTGGAAATCTGAAAATAACAATGTCCTATTTAATGTCTCTGTAGTTCTGGATCATATTCTTAGTTAAGAATCTGAATTTCTTTGTACTTCCCTCTTCAAATGTTTATTTAACGCTCTCTGAAGAACAGTGACTATGACAAGCTAATTATTATGTATAGAGATCTGACTATTGTCCCCAACTCTTGTGTCTGTATCTATACCAGGAATTAAAATTGGCCCATTCCCTGAACCTAAGGGAAAGCGCTATAGCATGGCTTACGTCCATACGAGAGTATGTTCATACTCGCTCTCACCCTTCCTATGACAGCGTAGCCTGGGAAAACTCCAGATCACTTCTCCTTTTTCCCCACTGTGCACAGTCAAAAAAAGGTGTGTGTATAGTCAACAAGAGGTGCAAGGAGCCACTGTCTTTTCCCCTGTGGCCTGAGATGAATTGCTCTGGGTAGCAGAACACAGAGCACAGCACGACACACGCACGGTGCCCGAAGGCAGCGTGTGCTTTCTGTCGCCAGCCGGGGATGCATTTCTCACCTCTCCCACCCTGATGGACCAGGGGAATCAGGAGGCGATGAAAAGGTGGTAAGAGAATGATGCACGAATCATTACAACATTTCTGTCTGTTTGGCAGATTTCTTTCTTTAATTAAAAATTGTTGGTGATTCATTAGAATGTATTCCGTCATTCCTGAGAGGTTCCCTGCACTGCTCCGGCTTGACTTTTCTCTCAAGGTGGAGTGGTTCAGACCTCGTATTGGAGCTACTAACTAAGGAGTAAAAGAGACATAGCACGAAAAGCCCAGAGGAAATGCTGCTCAGACAAAATATAGATTGTGATCGATGTAGGGTATTTGGAAGTAAAAATAGCTGTTGTCTTTTTATTTTCTTTTGCATGCATATTTGAAGAACAATATCTTTCAGCTAAATGTAAGTGACGCCATGATTCAGTAAAAAGGAAATAAAATTAAAATGTCCCCGAACTTTAGCATGCTACTGTATAGATAGTATATATAGCTATATAAGCAATAATTTACTGCTGGCTTCTGTGATATTCTAGCTGTAAAAGAATCTGTTTCGACCTACATAACAACATTAGAAGGTAATGCTAGCACAATGAATTCCTGTAAGCCATATAATTCATCATCCTTTCAAACAAACCACCTGGCATTCATCCTAGAAAAGGACAATTTTCCTTAAAAAATAACCTCCTGTTTCACGATCTATGTTTACTTAGATAAATAGCTGCCTTGGGAAATGTAGACCACCACTGGTTATTGGCGGAATGGTCTGATTCTTTCTATTATCATCTCTGGCTGAATCTGTATGAGGAAATGAAACAGGGTCAGGGCATGGATCAAGAATGGGGCTGTGACCATCCACGAGGTTCGTACAGTCTCTGGCAAGGCTTTGGTCTGGGACAGCAAGTGCTGCCAGGAGAAGGCCTCAGCACATCTCCAGAGACAGCCTCGACTAGGGGTTGCTCCTGAGCAGTAGTATGGAGGAGGGTCATTTCTGGGCAGCAGGCATGTTTAATCAAATGAACATGATCTGAGCTGTGCCACATACCACCAAGGCCAGAGAATGGTCCCCTTGCCAGTCTTGGGTAGTAGTATAGACATAACCTTTTTGCAATGCCTGTTGCTTTCCCTACCAGTTGTGACAGCAAAAATTAGGGAACTTTTCATGATTTGCTTTAAGCGATCCACATTTCCATTCACGGAATACTCATGAAAGATCATTCTTCATCCTGTTCTCAAATGCTGGTGGAAATCTCAAGTTCACAGTTGTATTCAACATCTTGTCAAGTACTAGGAGGAATAGAGCGGCCATATATTTCTCAGCTTTAAAAGTTTCTTTCATGTGATCTGCTCTAGCACATTTTGTTAATATACAGAATGAAGCTTTTCATTGTAACAGAAGGAGGAAAAATATACCTCAAACAGACTTTTTTTGAAGTGACTGTCAAACAGTGAAGCTGCACGTTCACACAAAAAGCTGCTGTTAACCTGGAAAAGGAAGTCCCACTGGGGCTGCTTAATTGTGTAAGGAAGTCAGAAGGATTTTACTACAGTATCTCAAAGCGCAACCGAGTCTAAAGGAATGTGACTCACCCATACATCTTTTACAAAAAAACATCCTGGGTCACAATAAAAATATTCAGTAAGAAATACTGAGTCAGATGCTTTTTTAAGAAGGTATCACTCCATGAGAATCTGACCCACTCCCTTTGCCTACAAAAGTAACATTATTTCATCCTAATTTCTGAACAAAGAGAGGAAGAAAGTAAAATTATATATCCATAGTCAAAACATTAAACAAATTGGAAGCATCAAATTTTAGCTACCCCTGGATCCAGACAGCATTATAAAGCAATTTCTTTAAGATGTTTCTGTATTTCTGGATATGGGTTACAGTCCATATACACAATATGAGATCTTCATGTGGCAGAGATTGGTCGCTCCAATGTTCAAATTCATCTGCAGAAAGACCAGGCTTTTAAACTAGGATTCTAAAGTGTTCTGTTACTGTCATTTTCCATCATAGGCATAAACACTGTGTATCACAGATTAAATGCTGGGTTTATAAATGCATTGTCAAAGTTTTCTTTTGTTTTTACTTTTCAAGTAAAGTACAGGAAAGCACCATTTTTGGCTCACAACAAAATGTTTCTTTCTCAGAAGAAATGAACATGCTTTCTAGTGCCTGATTTGAAAGTCCACAGAAGTCAGTGGCTCCCTTGGACTTCATTGAACTTTAGATCAAACTTTAGATGAATCACAGTAGGACAGCATTTAAATTCATTTTATAGGTATTTGCTAAGCAATGACCTTCTTCTGATTTTTTTTTCCCCAAGCACATTATTCTGTGCTCAGACTACCATTCATACCAGTAGGAGTTCTGCACATAAACCTGGCAGGAAGTGAGCTCTCCCCCTACTTTTTGTTGTTGTCAGATGAGGTTTCAACTCTTTTCTCTGTCTCAAGTCACAAGTTCCGTCTTATACCTCAGTTCAGTAACTACCTAGCTTTATACCCTGAACTAATCCACACCTTCCCCTCCTCTCACTCCTGTCTTGGTGTCTAGACACCACTCACGCTCATGGCATGACTGTACCTTTTCTGCCCCAGGTGCACCAAGGACAAGCACAATGTGATCTAAAGAGACTGGAAATGATACCCTCATCAGCCTGTCTTGCCATTGCTTTCCTTTTGGTAGTCTCACTCTGAGGCAAACTTAGTCTGTCCCAAACTGTTGTGTTACCAACATCTGTTTGTAGGCTAGGTATCCCGCTTAACACAAGAGTGGTCCTATCACTAGTAAGTGGTAACCATAGTAAGTGACCATAGTAAGTGGTCACTCAATTGTTTCTGTTTTGTGATGCTATTAGCCACATTTTATTTCCACTATTTATGCATGGGGAGGACTGGAATCCCTGGCTAAGACTGGAACCCTATTACACTAGATGGTGCAAAATATACTTTAAAAAAATATATTCTTTTCCTATCAGCTGGCAAGAATTAATATAAAGGACATGTCACCATCTCCCTTCTGCAGAACAAGGAATTGAAATGTAAAGACATGGGGAAAGAATATAAAGTGGTCCACAATTTGTCCTCTTCTTTGATAACACGAAAATAAAGACCCTTAGACGTGCCGAAATCCCAGTGAGGATTTGGTCCACATGCAAGTCCGCATCCACCCATGCCTGGAGGTACTCAAGACCTCAGTGGCAGCCAAATCTGAATCCAGATCTCCTATGACCTAGGTCTGAGGGTTCTGTGTGGTGGCATTCTGCAGATTGCTGGGGCAGAAGTACGTGTAG
The DNA here is from genome assembly GCF_963924245.1 of Chroicocephalus ridibundus. Classification (NCBI taxonomy): domain Eukaryota; kingdom Metazoa; phylum Chordata; class Aves; order Charadriiformes; family Laridae; genus Chroicocephalus; species Chroicocephalus ridibundus. Next base: position 185,885,355 of record NC_086284.1, on the reverse strand, counting down.
CTTTGGATGCGCAGTATGGATCCCAGCAGTATGTCTGAGACACTAGGGCAAGACGGACCATTCCCAAAGGATGCATATTTCAGTGTGAGTTGATTAAGCAAAGAGAGAGGGGCTCTGTCACAGGATAACTGGTTATGAAGAGAGAACTTTTTTTGTAAGCTAATGACAGCATATACTTAAAGGCAGCAAATCAGTCAGCAGATCCCAAAGTTAATAAGATTCACATTTTACATTTGTACTAAGACTCTTCTGCAGCTTCTTCGTTATCTTCCCTTTCAGGCCCTACTCTCTCACTTCCCTCCATTCTCAGGATGACTATATCTTCACTAGATTTATTGATTCAGATTGTTCAAAGAAGCAAGCTTGTTTTGATAGCACTGAAAGCAGCACAGATTACTATTTGAGAGTTTGGGGCTACTGAATAATTGAAAGTGTAGACTTCCAATTAGGTAAGCCTGAAAGTGAACTGAGTGTTATCTTCCCGTCTTTCTGTGTTTGAATTAAAAACTACAGATTCACAGAAAACAAATGCTTTTTCTCTGCCTTAAAATAATAGCTTTATTTCTGTTGCTCAGAAGATGGAGATCTTGGTCAACATCTGCATAAATTACAAGCTGTTATAAGACCAACATTTTAAGAGCTTTTTATTTTGCCTTCTTCAAAACAAAAGTTCACACTAGAATGTCAGGAAAATGCAAAGTAAACTTAGAGGCCATGACAGGTCTTAACACAATAGGCGTAAATTTTCCACTACTTTTTGCTGTTTGCAAAAGCCTTTTTTCTTTTTTTTTTTTTTAATAGACTTTTCTAACCATATAATGATTTTATTACCATATTCTTCTGTTTCTGCCTTCCTTTAGCTTTTTTAATTTAACTTTAGGAAATCAAAAAGGTAAAAAAAATAAAAGCACACATATATACACACATATACATATAAATACACTTATACAGACGTATATAACAGCATTTTCTTTGTTTCTGAATCACATCAGAAAAGGCAAAGCTTTTTCTCTTCTGGAACCTTCTGCATGAGATGGGTTTGTTTTTATTCATAAAAACTGAAAAAATCAAGATTCTGATAATATATTGTTGGATATAAGTATAAACTTCTCACATTTGTTATTATTGGATGTTTGTGCTTTCTCAATGTATTAAGTATCCCCAGTTTAACTTATGGCCCCAGGAACAGAGAATAAACTCAAGCACTATGAGGTCAGGGGTATCACAGCACGTCACAAGCCTTTGAGCTTCGTGTTCAAGAAAGCTTTTGAGTGGCCCATGATCGTTAAGTATGGTTCCCAGTGAAAAGTTTGTCCTTACCAGGAGATAGCTACTGAACAAGAGGGAAGAAAATTCGGAAGGGTACTGTATATGGAACTATCAGTAGGCAGTTAAGGGTTACACAGGTTTAGTGGACTATATTGAATGCCACCAGCTGGCTATCTAGACAGAAATTACCAGAACAATATTTGGACTGGAACAACTCCTGATGTTCTTTCTACTTGCTTGGTGGCCAAATCCTTAAGAATGAAAATGTTCTGCTGGGAGATTGGTCCCTGAACTGTCTCTTGGGGAAACAGCACATTTTGCCTCCCATGAGCTGCAAGACTTATTGCAGTCCTATGTATCCTTCAAAAGATTATCCCAGGGGCATTGGTAAGGCAGTCAGGGCTTTCTGTGCACAGAAAATGCTCTGTTTATTAAGGAAATAGACCACGTTGTCAGGATTTCTGCAGATATCCCAGGTAAAGGGTGAGATTCCACCCATCAGCCTTAGTATGAGGGTCTCCATTCAGCTACTCTGTGTCAATTGATTCTGCACACAAAAGCCCTCTAATCATGGGAGCACTGTACTGGGCATTTTGCTCTTCCAAGCACAGTCTGTTTGTGGCTTGACCAGATCCCAGAATCAAAAGCGGTTGTGGTCATGGCATCTCATCTAAAAAAGTTGTCACAGTAAATCTGAAAGTCAAGTAGTAGAACAAGGCTGACAAGGTTCCTGGCAACAAATTGATTTCATGACCCTTGGGGAGAAACAGATTGAGACGTCAGCAGGATACAAGGGACCTCACGGGAAAAGCCATTGGAGTCTGTAGGAGGTGTCTGCCACTCCAACTTATCTCACAGCTCGTCACCGTGTGTGACTGCCATAGATAATGATAATGAAAGTGAACTCATTTATGGAATAGTTATCTCGATCACAGCTTGGACAGAATGTAAAACTTCATGTGAGTGACAGTATTTGAAAATACAAGGAAAAGTCACATTTACTTCAGTGAAGGCTTGGAATATCTCACCAGGCAAACCAGGAAAGAAGAGAGGAAAAAAAAGATTAAAACTGATGGATGTGACTTAATCTTTAGCTCTGATTTGTCTTGAACAGAAAAAAAAAACAACTTCTTTAATCTGATATCTAATTAAAGGTACATTGCTTTCTACCCACAACTAATTTCTATTCCAAGCTCCAGCAGAAACCACCTCAAAGTTAGCCCAGGACAAAGCAGGCAGCCTCATCGGAAGGCACTGGGGAAATAGAATATCTGTCTCTTGCTCATTACTTTTAGCTGTGTTTCAAAGCAGAATCACCACTATTGTTTGATGGCCTCCTCACAGCTTCTTCATAGGTCTAACCCTGAGATACGCTGCTCTCAGCAAACCTTGTAATGCTCTCTCTGCCTTGCCAGGCAAAGAATGCCATGTTTATGCCCCTAACAAGACAGATAATTTTTTTCCCTCCTATTTTTTTTTTCCCAGCTTGCTACCAAAATGTAATGGAGATATCTGCATTCATTTATGCCTACTTTTCTCACCCGCTGCTTGTGCCCCCAACTCTCCCCACTCTGTACCACATTGCTCAGATGTAATTGCAGCCACAGGCTCTGCCAGTGAAACAATGAAGTTGAGCCCAGGAGACTCACAGGGCTGTTCACTGAATGTGCTGCAAACCTAAAGCGATTATCTCTGTTAAACAACACCTCAACTGTCTCTCTATAATAGTTAGTTGCTTTTTATGCCCTCTTAGTTTGGTGTAGAAGTTCGAACTAGATCCTCAGAGATTTTTCCCAGCTCTACCATACACATATTTTTTTTCTTCTGAATAAATCACATTTTATTTCTCCGGTAGTTAACATAAAAAGAGAATGCTGGAAACAAACTGGCGTTCCAAGAGAATATTAGACTGGAAGCAAAGTCATTGAAACGACAGGTTCAGAACAGCAGCCAGGATTTTCAGATCTGCCTAAAGGCTACTCTGTAAGCAATAGAGGAGCTTAAAGATGGACTTAAATGGAGGTAGAGTTTGCAAATGAAAACTGACATCCAAAATACCCTCAGCACAGCCCCTCCTCAAATGAAGGCTCCCTATCTGATATGACTTTTCTTGAGGTGCCTACCCTTCTGTTTTTGAGCCTAATTCACTTGGCCTGCATAGTAAGGTGGGCAGCTCCTCCTCAAGCCCCAT